>NC_037688.1:7946713-8004688 GCF_003255815.1 Theropithecus gelada | reverse complement strand
TCTTTTTTTTTTTTTTTTTTTTTTTTTTTTTGAGATGGAGTCTCAATCTGTCACCCAGGCTGGAGTGCAGTGGCGTGATCTCGGCTCACTGTAAGCTCCGCCTCCCAGATTCATTCCATTCTCCTGCCTCAGCCTCCCAAGTAGCTGGGATTACAGGCGCCTGCCACCACGCCCGGCTAATTTTTGTATTTTTGGCAGAGACGGGGTTTCACCATGTTGGCCAGGCTGCTCTCAAATCCCTGACCTCGAGTGATTCGCCCCTCGGCCTCCCAAAGTGCTGGGATTACAGGCGTGAGTCACCACGTCCAGCCTCCCTATTATGTCTTTATTAAGCATAGCCAAAACCACAATCCTGATCGATGCTTCGGCCTAACTGCTCTTCTAGAAAGCACCAAGTAGCTGACCATAGATACCCCTTCCCTCTGATTTCACCCCCATCCGTATACCCCACCAGCAGGGCCCTAGAGCCAGAAGCATGAATCTCAGTGACTTTTGGATAAATCATTAACTCTCTGTGCCTCAATTTCCCTGTATATAAGAGAGAAAGGATGGTGCCTACAGTTTTCAGAGTCTATCCTCCTAGCACTCCAAACACCTAAGGCAAGGGCTGCCAACCAAAATGCCTGCAGGCCACACATATGACAGGTGACTGAGGAGAGAGATGTTAGGGAGTAGGGAGGCCTGTGGCAGAAAACACACATTCTATTAAAAAGAAGTGTTGGTAACTCAAGGTGTGCAGCCACAACCTCTGGTCCAGTTGCTGGGACCCCAGCAGCCGACCCCTTCCAGCCCAAATCATGCAGCTCCTTGCAGGTTCTCTGGTGGGTCCTGCCATGGTCGGTCACCTTCCAGCCTGGATCCCAGCAGGCTGGACCCCCACACCCCTCCCCACAACTGACCTGGGCATGAGCAGGACGTGGACGAGCAGGATGCAGACAAAAATCAGGCCGGCGCAGGCAAAGTCGTGGCGGGCCCGGGGGATGGGTGCCAGGCGGTACTGGGGGCAACAGGGACTGTGAGGGGTGGCCACCTGCAGTGCCACTTGCCCACCCCGCCTCCAGTGAATCAGCTTTAAAAAAACACCTCCTTGCTGGGACAGTGGCTCACGCTTGTAATCCCAGCACTTTGGGAGCCAAGGAAGAAGGATCACTTGAGCCCAGAAGTTTGAGACCAGCCTGGTCAACACAGTGAGACCCTATCTCTATTTCTAAAATAAATAAATTAAAACCCTCCCACCCTCCTGGAGTTCCAGGTGATGTGACACTTGGTAAGTTTCATTTGTTCCCATTCTCCGCTTTTTCCTATTTGAAGACAATGCCTTCCCCTCCCCTACGCCACCGGTCTCTCTCTTTGCAAGGTCCCTGCAGAGCTCATGGCCCCAAGTACATGGATAGGAGCCAAGTCTGAGCTTCCGGGGCTGTCCTCGCCTCAAGCCAAGAAGCTGGCAGGTAGGGAGACCACCCCCCCTGCCCACCCAGGTGCCATTGTGGGATCACAGCCCCAGAAGGGTTCCTGCTGCACTGCTGCAGGGAAGGAAAGCAGGCTCGGCGGCCCGGCCACACCAGCCACACCCTGCAGGTCACTTGGCCAGCAAGACCTGCCAGGCAGGTTTCCTCGTGACCTCACCTAGGAAGCCCCCAACTCAGGGAGCCCCACAAGAGGAAGTACTCCCAAATTTGGACTCTGGGTGGGTGCCACCTCCTCAGGCTGAGGAGGGAGAGGGGTACCCCTGGAGCACCAAGGGCCGGGACTGTCCTCTCTGACAGGCCACACCTGAAGCTGGGGACAGGCTCTGAAGCCTCTGAGAGCCAGTTTCCTGTCTGTGAAGTGGTACAGCAGCACCCCTGGGCTGGCCGTGTGACGGTTAAATTGTATAATGTGGGTGCTGAGGATGCTGCCGGAACTCAGAAGGCACTCAGGAAAGAAATGGTCGTTATCAGTACAAAAAGCTCGTAGCAGCAAGACAGGACAGTGATAACTGAGTTTTGGGTTCTCGCCTCATTGCAAGGCCAGTGCCGTCAGCCTGAGGCATCCATGCCAGGATCTGCTAAGGCTTTGCACTGGACGGAGCAAAAGTCTTGAAGACCCATGGAGGCAAATCTCTGATGGCACATTTGGGTCATGGAATGAGGCTGACAGGAGAGAGCACCAGGCTGGTGCTGCACTGGCCCCGCCCCCACCCCCACGCGGGAGCAGCTGTGGATTCTCAGTGCCCCTCCCCTAGCCGGTCTTGGGAATGCAGGCTGCCCCATGACCTGCGCCTCCCACCCCACCCCAAGCCTGGAGACCCTGTCCCTCTGTGGGGGAGGCTGCTGGGGGTCCTCACCTCGCGCTCAAAGCCCTTCTCCAGGAAGATGGACCCGAAGGTGTAGAAGTCGTCAGACTTGGAGCAGCAGGGCCTGTGGGCGGGGGCAGCTGTGGTGAGATGGGAGCTGGGAAGGGGTCCATTCCCTCGGGAGGTGGCAGCAGGCAGGGGGAAGGAACAAGACTGGGCCACCAGGCATGGGGCATGAGGTGGGCCTGCCCACATGGGACACCCCTATTCAAGGGGGAGAGGAGATGGGGGTGGACAGAGGTCTCAGGCCTCACCTCGTGGAGCTGAGCCCCTCGATGGCTGACAGCATCTCATCATCGTACGAATCGTCCTCCGACCGCCCCTTGGGGGACATGCTCCTGAAATCAGATACCAACAACAGGATGGGCACTGGGACCACCTCCAACTCTCCCAGAGGAGGGCGTGGGCGTGGGCATGGCCACCAGTGTGGTCCCAGAACCTCGTGTGGGATGGTGAAGGAATGGGTGGGTCCCACTGAGGCCCAGAGAGGGCAAGTGAGGACCCAGCATCGTCCAGCATGGCCCAACTGGCCAGCAGCTCAGCCACACGCAGAGGGCAGACCCGAGCCCCAGTCCAAGGCGTCTTCAGCTACACCCCCGGGGTTGACATGGAGACCAGAACACCCACAGGCATCTCCTTCCCTTCCACCGACTCCACTGACCCTGCCAGGGCACCACACAACAGGTGCTCCATCAAGGCCATGTAGAAGGGCCAGGAGCCAGGAAACTCTGGTTCCTAGAAATGCTTTGACCCAAGCCCTGGCCAACTTCACAGAGGTCCTGGGCTGGGCCTTGTGGAGCTGCCCACTGGACAGAGGCTGGTCAGGGCAGCCTGCTTGGAGGAGGTGGCTGCAGTAGGACTTGCCAGGATGGCAGGGCACGCACCTGTCTGGGGTCCGGCGGTGGCGCTGGGGAACGCTCTGAAAGGGAAGGGAGGAAAGGATACAGTCATTCCCCAGAACACTGGGCCCTGAAGGCCACTGCTGGGCCAGGTGCAGCTCCTCCAGCACTTGATACACAGCACAAGGTGTCGGGGTCATCCAAGCCACAGACATCCTGACTACAACTGGCCATGGTCCAGGCACCAAGGAGGACAGAGATGTTCCTGGCCATCCTGGCGTAGTCTCCAAATGCCTTTGCTTCCTCTCCAGCCCCAGGAGGTAGGGCAGAGGCTGTGGCCATTTTACAGATGGGGACAGTGAGGCTGAGAGGGTAGGAGATCTTTAGCACTCACTCTCCTGCCCCTGGCTTGGGGCCCCAATCCCTGGCTCTCTGGGTGGGAGGGGGACCTACCTTAGGCCTCCGCCCATTGGGGACGGGGGTCTCGCCACTGCTCACGCTCTCGCGGTGGTTGAGATGCGCAAAGGGCCGCGCTGCCCCCCAGGACTCGAGGTACCGGGTCATGCGCACTGACGCCCGCATCTTCAGGGCCGCATCCCCCTTGGGTCTGTGGAGGTGTTGGCTGGGCGGGGGTGGCTGCTGGCTCTGGGGGCAGACATGGACACAGGCCTGTGCCACCTCCTCCCCTCTCGGCCCAGGAAGGGGCCGCCACTCCCATCCGGCTCTCCCTGAAGTGTGACACCACCCTGAGCCCATGAAAAAATAAACAGCAAAGAAGTTGCTCAATCCGCAGTCCCCTTGGAGAGTGGCTGCCCTTGGGGACTGGCCAGCCAAAGCCTGGTGCACACTGAGGCCAGGCCATAGGGGGTCGCAGCTCGGCGCCCTGGCCCTGCCCCAGGCGGAGAAGACGCTAGCGCGTACCCACCACGGTACCCAACCCCACTCCCTGCTCTGCCTCCCCAAGGAGAGAGGCGGGGTTCGGGTCCCAAGCCCGAAGCCCCACTGCCCTTGAGGCTCCTTGGAACCAGAGAGTCCCTGGGGTCTGAGCACCCATCAGCCCCTCTCCAGGAGGCGCCTGGGGAAGCCACAGGCATCCTAGCCCACCCTCCCAAGTGTGGCCGGGGCAGGTTCGCTCCATCCTAGCCCGCCCTCCCACGTGTGGCCGGCGCGCGCTCGCTCCTTCCTGTGGGAAGCAGCCAGGAGGAAGAGGGGCACTGGCCGCCCCAAGAAATGACCAAGCCAGAGGCCAGCCAACCCCCAAGGCAGCGATCCAGAGAGTTCCACTTGTGTGGCCCCCAACCGCAGATGGCACAGGGCCATGACCTGCCACGTGCCTGCGAGACCCAGCCTTATGCTGGACACTCAGTAGCTCAGCCAGGCCCTGAATGCATGGCCAGCCCTACCCGCCAACCCCCTCATGCCACAGACCTGAGACCCCCCTGAGCCAAGAACACCTGCCTGCGGCCTTCCTCAGTGGGGGTGGCCAGACAGGACTGGAAAAGGGGCAGGGAAGAGAAAGACCCAAAGGCCACCAGAGATGAGCTTAAGCCGGCTCCAGGTCTGCTGAGTCCTTAGCCCCTGAAACATTCCCCTGCCTCCAGAAGTCCTGTCTCCTAGGGCCCCGCAAACACCCCGTGGACGAGCCTCCACAACTACAAACACTCACTAAGCCACAGCTCAGCTTTCCTGGAAACCTCTTGCCTCCTTTTGGGATAGAAACATTTTTAAGTCCTTAGCCGCATCTATCTGCCTAGCCATGGGAACCATGTGGAATTTGGCCTTGGTGAGTGTCCCGGAGCAGGAAGAGCTCGCTGGCCCTGTGGTGAGCAACCTGGTGGGGGTGGGTGCATTTCTCTGTCCCCTCATCCATTGTGGCAACTCTGCCTACACAGTGCCCAGCCGTTCAAGTTCAAGGTCACTGGCACTCAGCAGAGAATCCAGACACCCCAGCCCCCTGAGAAACAAATAAAAAGCAGAAATAAATAAAAATCAGATTCCTCAGTTCTGAGCAAACATATCCTACTCAGAATGGGCGTGGCATTGGTATGAGCCCCATGGGGGCACCTGCAGCCACATCCAGTCCACAGGAGCCCACCTTGCCCCAGTCAGGCCATACAGCAATGGTGAGGCAAAGCCCATAGAAGCCAGTACAGAAAATCTACCTCCGTGTCAAAAACAGGAGCTACAGACAAGTTCCCTGCACACAGGAGGGATGTCCCAAAGGTAGGAAAAATGCAGGGTGCACGACCATGGGGCCCGCCACTGCCACCTTAGCATGAAGGGTCGGGGGACTCGCAGTTCACTCTGTGTCCATGAAAATCCCTGTGGAGGGAATACAAGAAACTCACTGCACAGGTCCCCTCTGAGGAGATGTGCCGGCTGGGGACAAGGACTCTTTCTACAACATGCCCTTCACACCTTTTGAACTTCAACTGCGTGGATGAATAAAGTTAAACAAAAACTTTTGCCAGATAAATACAGATAAATACAGATACAAGCTGCCAGATAAATACAGCTGCCCAGTTGAGTACTGCGTGCAACACTTATGCGAAACATGATTCACGGTTATCTGAAATGCGAGTCTGCCCAGGCAGCCTGCAGTTTTCTCTGCTCCACCTGGCAGCCTGCGGGGGTAGATTTTGGAGCCTCCTAGGTGAGGAGCGCTGCTTCATTCATTCAAGGGCTATCTGAGCACCAGCTTCGAGCTGGGCACCCATCTCAGCATGGGGTGGGGGGCTGCAGCCTGGAGAGGAGGAGCCCCCTGGCATGGCACTCACGATGACAACAGACAAGGAAAATGGATAAACAAGCAAGGGCATTAGGGACGGAGGGAGGAGTGCTTTGGGTGCAGGGACCTGCGGGTGCCACCAGCCTGGTAGTGGAAGGGCAGGAGGAGACCAGGTGGGGTGAGGGGAATAGGAGAGCAGGGGAGGGGCTTGGAGGGGCGAGGCCAGGGCCAGGATACAGGGCGAGGATCGCTGCCCTATTCTAGGAGGGTGGTGGCGCAGGACACAGGTACTGGGAGGGGTTTTCCCAGATGCTGGCTCAGTATGGATGGCGCAGCACTGGGGGTGCTGGGGGCAGAGTGAGGCCAGCAGATGTGCAGGGAGGCTCACAGGCCAGCCCTTGGGCCCCCAGGGTCTGGCAGCCGGGCCAGCCCCAAGGCACATTCAGGACCAGAGTGAAAGGAGCCACTCGCTGGCTGGGCTGACATTCTTGAGCAAGCCTCAAGGATGATTCACAGAGTAGTGGCCAGACATGCCAGACTCCCTCGAGCAGGCCAGGGGCGGGCAGCAGACAGGCCGAGGTGGGCCCCACCTGGCCAGGGCAGTGGAACTGCCTCCCCCACCACGGGGTCCTGGAGCCACCAGGGGACCTGCGGTCAGCACCCAGGACACTCAAAGGCTCCTGCCCAGTGGCTCCCAGGCCACTCCCTGCTTTCCTGAGTCTCATCCAAAGCTTGTTTCGAAAGTGTGTCTCTCAGAAATCTGCGAGATTAGTAACCACCTCATGGAAAATAAACCAAGAGCGACGATAATTCATAGAATGCTGTGACGTGCCGGGCGCGCCGCAAGGGCCTCGCTCAGATTAGCTCCTTCTGGTGGGGCAGGTGCTGTTTTCCCATCACACAGAGAAGAATGGAGGCCCAGGGAGTGACTACTCAGTGCCTAGAACGTGCCTGGGAACAGGGAGCTCACTCCTGCCCAGCCAGGACCCTTCCCCACCTCTCCCTCCATGGGGGTCTCCCCCGAGGTGCAGGCCAGGCTCCCCAGGGCCCCTCCAGCCCCTCCGGGTCCCCCCCAGCTGCGGCCTCCGAGCCCTCGTACCCGGGGGTCGATGACCAGGTAGGTGCGGATGTTCATCTCCTTGAGGTAGGGGTCCCGCTGCTGCCCGTGCCCATCCTCCACCTCGTACGCCTTGTCCAGGTGCTTCAGTGTCGCCTCCGTGATGTGCACCCGGCTGCGGGAGACCCAAGTCAGGCAGAGCCTCGCAGCCCAGAGAGGGCTGGCATCCACCCAGGGACGTGCAGCAGGCAGGCCCGGACCCCAGGCCAGCTTTTCTGCATTCATCCCTCCCTCCACACCTGACCACCCCCCAACCTACCGCAGAACCCTCCATCCACAGCCAGCCCCAGGCCTCTGGCCCTGCCGCTGCCCAGCCCAGCCTCACCCGGGGACTCCGGCTGCCTCCATCCGGTTGGCCAGGGACACGTCGTGGGACCACACGTCATACTGCCACTTGCGCAGCCCGATGACCCCGCACAGCACGTTCCCCGAGTGTATGCCCACACGCATGTTGATGTCCACGCCCGTGGCCTCCCGCACCTGCCTGGGGCAGAGTGGCCCAGTCACCCCAGCCCTGCCTAAGCCCTGGGACAGGCTGAAGCTCCCAGGTGTGGGGTAGGTACCGGACAGGGTGTGGGGACAGGGCAGGCTCAGCCCACGGGAGAGAATGTTCTCAGCCTGATGCGGCTTCCTCTTTAGGAGGAGCTGAGTGCCCGTCCCCGGTGGCACACAAGTAGGTGTGGCCACACCTGACCTCAAGGGTTAGGTAGGAAGGAGGAGGAATTCCAACTAGTCACTACAGCCCATGTTGATGGACCCAAAATACCATCACTGGGTGTTTTCCCTGCCCAGCAGCACTGGCTGGGTTGTAAAAGTTTACTGGGGGCCGGGTGTGGTAGCTCATGCCTGTAATCCCAGCACTGTGGGAGGCTGAGGCAGGCAGATCACCTGAGGTCAGGAGTTTGAGACCAGTCTGGCCAATATGGTGAAACCCTGACTCTACTAAAAATATAAAAATTAGCTGGGCGTGGTGGCAGGCGCCTGTAGTCCCAGCTACTTGGGAAGCTGAGACAGGAGAATCGCTTGAACCCAGGAGGCAGAGGTTGTGGTGAACCAAGATGTGCTCTGGGCAACAGAGCGAGACTCTGTCTCAAATAAATAAATAAATAAATAAGTTTAAGTTTACTGGGGTCTACAGAGGGGGTCCAGGAACCAACCAAAACCTAGCATAGACAAGGAACACAGGGCCCAGACCATGGGCACCTTCTATGCACCCCCCACCAGTCCCTGGGAAGCAGGGGCCCTAGGAGCTGTTGGCACCACTGAGAACAGGAGCGGAGCCCCACAGGAGAGCTTCCCTGGGGCACAGGGGACCCCAAGACAGGAACAGAGCCTGAGTCCCCATAACAAGCGGCACCATGTGTCCACCAACAAGGCTGGGCACTGACCAAGCCTTCCAGGGTCAGAGCCAGAGGCACATGAGAGCCTGTACAACCTCCACCTGTTACAGGACAGGGGCCGGCCTGAGGTCACACAGGCAGTGGTGCAGGGCCAGGCCCCTCCAGCTCTGCCCAGGCTTCTTTCTGGCAACACCAGCCACCTGTGGCTGGACTTCAGGAGGACAGTCTGGAACAGGGACTGATGCCTGGGACCGGCAGCCCCACCAGGCCCTGCTCTGCCCCACACTGGTCAGCCTGCCTGGGCCTGCCTGGCCCTCTCCCCATACAGCCCTCTCAGCAAGTTCCTGCCACAGACCCCGGCTGCTCAGAGCCGCAGCGGACCTGGAGGAGAGCTGGGGATCTCCCCGCAGCCTCAGGACCAAGCCTGACTCCAGGATCTTCACTGGGGGCAGCAAGCAGATGGAGCCTTGGAGTCGATCCCTGGGTCTGAAAGGTCCCCCAGCTGCCTGCCCTGAAGCCTCCTGCTGTTGCTAAGACCCCAGCCTTGAGGGGAGCGGATCTCACTGCCCTGACCTCACATTACCCAGCTCTGAGCTCCAGAGATGCTTTCTGGGACTCAGAGTCACAGGCAGCACCACGGGGAGGGACGCAAACAGATGAGGTCTGAATCCTCCAGCAGGTTGGGTGGTCCAGGCAAGCTGATTTCACCCCCCATCCCCCGAGCCTCCGTTTCCCCATTGGTGACATGGGAATGACAAATTCCCTACCATGCCCAGGAGGGTCCGCCATGGGGCAGGACCCAGTGCCTGGGCCTGCCCAGGACCTACTTGATGGCCTGGCACATGTCCAGCCCCATCTTCACACAGTTCCGGGCGTGGGTGGGCAGCGACACGGGCAGGCCCGATACACAGTAGTAGCAGTCACCAAGGATCTTGATCCGCATGCACTCGTTGGCCTGCAGGGTAAGGGAGGGGCCTGGTCACTGGAAGGTCTGGGGCCGGGACCTCTCATGACAGCGACCCTCCAGGGTGCGCCCGGCTCTCTCCTGGTTGGGGGCTTGCCTCCTGGGGTCCAGCCACCAGGAGCCACTTCTGGGCCTGGCAAAAGGCTTAGCAACATGGGAGCCTCCCCAGGAGGAACCCCCAGGCAAGCACCAGAGGTGAACACAAGTGTTCCTAAGGGCCTCGGGCAGGGCTCTGCCTTGGTTTCATTTGCCCAGGTAATGTTTGAATGCCTACTGAGTACCCGGCCCCAGGCCAGGCAAGGGGACACAGCAGTGAACAAAATAGACGAAAATCTCTGCAGCCACGGAGCTTGCACGCAGGCAGGAGGAGTGGGCACTAAACTAAAAAGACAAAAACACAGCAGTGTGCCCCTCTTAGTGACCGGACTAAGGAGAAAACCAAGGCACAGGAGGGAGGTGATGTTCCCAGGAAGCCAGTGAAGACCTTTCTGAGAAGGAATCAGAATCATTTGAGCTAAGACCCTGAGGAACCGCGAGAGCCGGCCATGCCAGTCTCTGCAGGGAGAGTGCTCAGGGACTCACAGGAGCTGGGGAAGAGACAGCAAGGCAGCCAGGAGGCTGCAGGAGTGGGGAGTGAGGACAGAGGTCACAGGTGCACACACCAAGGAGTGAGCAGGTTTCAAGGTCACCCAAGCAGTGGCTGTGCTGACAGGGCTTAGGGGTGGGGAGGAAAGATACCAATGCAAAGAGGAAAGAGGGATGGGGAGGGCGGAGACAGAGAGGGGCGAGGCCGGGGACTCAAAGGAAAAGGCCCAAGGAGGGAAGGGGACCCCGAGAGCCCTCTGAGGTTCATCTGAGGCACTGCTGCATCACCAGGCCTTCCCTAAGCCTTCAGCAAGTGTGGCCACATGCACCGAGGCCTCGTGGGTGGGGCTTTAGGGGAGCTGAAGAAGGAGCACCATCTGCCTCTGCTCTCCCCTCCCTACCCTCTACCCACTCGGCTGACCCTCGGACTGGACACCCCAGCAGGTGGCCCTGTGCTCTGGCTTCTGGCGGGGAGGGAGTTAAGAGGGCTCTCTCCTGCAGGCTCACGACGGCTAGCCCTGCTCCTGGAACACCATCTGTCTCCAGGTCTAGAGCCTATCCTGTCCTCGTCCCCACTCTGTGCCTATCAGTCATCACAGACCCAGGCCCCAGACACAGCACCAGCCCTGCCTCCAGGTCCCCTGCACCTGCCCATCCTGGGAACCGTCCCTGGCCTGTGCCCTCCTCCAATTACTCAGTTTGAGCGTGTGCCAGATGTTTCCTGCTGGGCCCCATCTGGCACATGCTGAGTGAGTTCTGAGTGACTGCAGGGACACGAGGACAGTGACTTTCCTAGAAAGCAGGCAACCTTGGCAGACCTGGATACTAGGGTCCAGCTACCCTGATCTCCTCTCGGACCAGGCACAGGACTGCCCGTGGACCCAGCCTGGCTCTCAGGGATGTAGGGGAGGCCACATTCCCCAGGCTGCTCCACCGGCTGACAGTCCCCTGTGTCTCTGACACTTGGAGTTGGGGAGCTGGGTCTTGCGCCAAGGTGTGACTTGTATGCCTCTGAGAGAGGAGGCCCTGGCTCTTGGAAAGAGCTTACACTTCTGGAATCTTATTGTTGATAGGAGAAAAGGCTGGGACCAGCCCTGCCCAACTCTGCCCAGAGATTAGATGCTCTGGGAAGCTGGCAGCTGCCATGGCCTCCCTTTCCCCATCTGTGCAATAGGGCCATGCCTCCTGGGCCTGCTGGAGAGGGAAGACTGTGTGCAAGAGGCAAGGGACTCTCTGCATGGGCTTTATGGTAAGGAAAGGGCCAGCTGTGGCCCGAGCCCAGGGCCCCTGCCTCACATGAGCCTCAACCTCTGGGGCTCCCAGCTGCTGGCTCAGAAGCCATGCAGATCCTGAAGGAAGGTTCCAGGCTAGACAGGCCCTCTGAGTCACTCAGTCCACAATCCCCAGGATGGGACAGTTTTCCAGAGCATCCCTGACCAGTGCAATCCTATAGAAGCTTGGTTACCCCCTGCAACAGGGAGCCCACTCCCAGTCCTCCTAGGATTGAGCTGCTCTGATCGTGAAAACTTCTTCCCGGTGTGAAGTCATAACTTGCCTCCCATCAAGTTCTAGACCATTGATTCTCTGCCCACAGAGACACCTGGAAGGCTCTTAAAAATTCTGGCCAGGCACAGTGGCTCACGCCTGTAATCCCAGCACTTTGAGAGGTCGAGGCAGGCGGATCACAAGGTCAGGAGATCGAGACCATCCTGGCTAACATGGTGAAACCCTGTCTCTACTAAAAACACAAAAAATTAGCCGGGTGAGGTGGCGGGCGCCTGTAGTCCTAGCTACTCAGGAGGGTGAGGCAGGAGAATGGTGTGAACCCGGGAGGTGGAGCTTGCAGTGAGCCGAGATCACGCCACTGCACTCCAGTCTGGGCGACAGATTGAGACTCCGTCTCAAAAAAAAAAAAAATTCTGATGTGGCAGGGCGTGATGGTGCATGCCTGTAATCCTAGCATTTTGGGAGGCTGAGGTGAGTGGATCACTTGAGTGTAGGAATTCAAGAGCAGCCTGGACAACATAGCAAAACCCCATCTCAACAAAATACAAAAAAAAAGTTAGCCTGGGGTTGTGGTGCACACCTGTAGTCTCAGCTACTCGGGAGGCTGAAGTGGGAGTTCACCTGAGCCCAGGGAGGTTGAGGCTGCAATTAGCCATGATTATGCCATTGCACTTCACCCTAGGTGACAGAGCAAGACTCTGTCTCAAAAACAAAACAAAACAAAACTCTGATGGGTATGGACACGGGCATTGGTGTTTTAAGCTTTCCATGTGATTCCCAAGTACAGCCAGGATAGGGAGCCACCACCTTAAATTACACTTCAGCCTCTATTTAATGGCCACCACTTCCAGGAAACCTGCCCTGATCACCTGAAGCTGGGCTAGGTGCTGCCCAGGCTTCCTGGACCCCACACTTCTCTTCAAACACATACCATGTAGGCCCAAGGCCCCACCCAGGTTCAGGGCCTGGCACTCACCTACTCTCAGGACCATTTGGTCCATTAATGGAAATATTCCTTGCCTGACCTCCCTCCCTGCCTGGCACCTGTCGAGCTCCTCAGCATCCTGGTCCTCGCCTTGGCCCTCATGTCCTTGCACGTCTGACCTTGTGCCCTTGTCCGCTTCACACCCTGTTCCACGCCCACTGAGCATGTTCACCCCATGGACACACAGGGCTTTCTTTCTACCCCAGGCTTTGTCTATGCTGTTCCCCCTGCTAAGAACACTGTTCCCTTTCCTCCTCAGATGTTTTTTCAAGTATCTCAAACTTTAAGGTGGGCCAGGAGCTCACGCCTGTAATCCCAGCACTTGGGACGCCAAGAGGGGAGGATCACTTGAGGTCAGGAGTTCGAGACCAGCCTGGCCAACATGGCGAAACCCCATTGCTACAAAAATACAAAATACAAAATACAAAAAATTAGCTAGGCGTGGTGGCGGGTGCCACACTGTAGTCCCAGCTACTCAGGAGGCTGAGGCACGAGAATCACAGCCTGGGAGGTAGAGGCTGTGGTGAGCAGTGATGGCACCACTGCACTCCAGCCTTGATGGCAGAGTGAGACTCCATCTCACAAAAACAAACAAACAAAACATAAAAGTTTAATGTGCCCATGATTCACCGCAGATCTTGTGAAAAGCAGTTCTGGGTGAGGCTGGGCATTCCACAGTCCTCCTGAGCTACCAGATGAGTAGAGGCTGCTGGCCTTGCCAGTGAGGATGGAGCCATCTCCTCCTCCTGAGCCCCCATCTGAGCTCCGGAGCCCCAGTAGATAGCCCAGTGTGCACTGTCCATCTCCCCACTGGCCTCACACTCGCAGCACAGGATCCTGGCTGCCGTGGCCACCACTCACCCCCACCTTTACCATGGGGTGCTTGTGTTTGCTGACTGGATGCTAAAATTCAGCCACGCCTCCCCATCCCAATCCCAGCAGGGCAATGGACACAGGACACCCCTGGAGATGCAATGGGCAGGGGAGGGGCCTGGCTTTGCCCAGTGCAGGCCGGCAGGCTCACCTTGGCGATCTGGTCGAACTTGCCAAAGAGCTCGTTCAGCACCACCACCAACTCCTTGGGGGAGCAGTCGCTGGCCAGCTGCGTGAAGCCCACGATGTCCGCATAGAGGATGCTGGGGGTGGGGCAGGATGGGAGGGAGTGTCAGAGCCTGGCTCCTGGACAGCAACAGCAGGAGCATGGAGGACTGTCTGGAGCCCCAGGAGCCTACCAGGCCTGAGCCCATTCACCCCTGCCCTTCCTCAGCCTCTATAGGGATGGGAGAGTCGTGCCCAGCCATAAAGACAGATTAAAGTTCCAGGGACTTCACATTAAAGCAGAAGGGAGCAAAGTCCAGAACCTGCAGGGGCCCTCAGGCCCCCCCTGGGCCCCATCACTGCAGACAGCTGAAGGGCACTCCTGCAGGCAGCCTGGAGCCTTCCCCTTTCCCATCCAATGTTCGCCACAGCACAGACCTTAGAACTCCCTGGTGAGAGGCAGCTCCATGCTCCCTCAAGCCAACCTCCACACCCAGTGCTTTACAGGCATTGAGTCTTCACACAACCATTGCAGAACTCCCGTTCTACAGACGTACAAACAGGCTCCAGGACATTGAGACTTGCTGGGAAGCCAAGAGCTGGCATCTGCACCAGGTTTCCCCGCTCCAAAGTCCATAAGCTCATGCACCATCCACAGACCAGAGAAAAGGCAGCGGGCCAGCCTTGGATGTAATGCTGGCGCTGCAGGCAGAGGACCCCAGGGGTCTCCCGGGACCCACATTTACACTCAACAGCACCCAGCACCCACATCTACACTTGACAAACTCAGGTCAGTGCATTCAAGTAAAACTTCATGGTTCCCTGCAAATCAGATATGTCGGAACTGGGGCACTCTTGGGCACCAAGGCCGGGGGGCTTTACCTCCTTCTGGAGGTCCTGTGCTCCCTTGAGAATCATCGGAAAGGACCCCTTCCTTCACAAAAGCTATGTTTGCTCACACAGTTTTACAGTTTTGGGGGGTGCTAGATCTTCCAATACCAATCTGAATTCTCTAATTTAAGAGCCCTGATCTGATCCTGCCTCTGGGGAAACAAGTGGGGATTCTGAGGCCCAGGGAGGGCCGTGGATTAATCTGGAACCATGGGGCCCTCTCCCAATCCCTATATGGGCAGGAGTCTGGGCCTCCAGATAGGGCAGGGAGGCCACCTGGGGGCCGGGGGAACAGTGGACCCAGCCCCCGGGATACGCTGTCCACACATGTCACCGCCCACCTGACATTCTGGTGTCTCTTGACGTAGAGGCTATGGAAGTTGTTGTCAGGCATGCAGCGGCGGTCGCCATGCTCCTTGAGCCGTTCGATGATGGCCAGCTTCATGCCCATGGAGATGTGGGCTGGAAGCACCGATAGCAGCAGGTTCTCCTGGGTGCCGGCAGGCAGACCAGCAGAGGGACCGGCGGAGGACAGGCAAGGTAGCATCAGGGCCCAGACCTGGCCTCCCTGGCCTCCATCCTCCCTGACTGCCTGCCCTGCCCACAATGTCTCCATCTCTGCTCCTGTCCTCCACCAACCCAACTGGGCATCTAGCTCCCATGTACCCAGCAGCCCCCGGGACTCAGACTGACTGAGAAAAGGGCTCTTTCAGCTGGGGAGGCTAAGCTGATGCGTGAGCAGCCTGGAGCCACTACGGCCTTCTGTGCCGCCACCTGGGGACGGCGTGCCCAGGACTGAAACCACACAGAGGAAGGTAGAGTCAAGGGTCAGCAGGCTACGGTTACCCTGCTGGAGCCCAGGACTTACCGAGGTGAGACCTGCACAGGTGTCTGTCCATGCACCTCATGCATATGACGGCATGAGTGTCTCATGTCCAACAGAAAGAGGAAGAGGACAGGGGTGTGCAAGGTGAGGAGTGGGGGCCAGGTCCCACCTGCTGGCGCTTCTCGATGCGCAGCTTCCGGCGGATCTGGATGCACTTCACAGTGTAGGTGAAGAGGTCCCGGGACGCATCCTGCATTTGGTGCTTGTGGAAGGCGCCTGTCAGGTTCCCGCACAGGAAGATGACTGTGTTGGCCAGCAGCTGCGGGTGGACCAGGGTGGGGCTCAGTATGTGGCCTGGCCTCTGCCCTCCCAGGCACCAGACTCCTAGGCAGACTAGTGATGGCACCTCTTCCCATTCCCTGACCCCCAACCCACTGAGAATGTCACTCTTCCTGGGGCAGACAGGGAAACTGAGGCCCAGACAGGAGCTAGTCTCCTAGTGAGTCACTAGGATGCAAGACCAGGACACCCAGGAAGGCAGAAGAGACCACCTCACAGAGCCCAGGGCCTGAGGGGCTTGAGTGCTAAGGGCAGTCCCAGAGGGCACAGCGCCCAGCTGGCTGTGCAGAGGGCCAGCCTCTGCCCGGAGAGGATGCCACGCCTGGTCAGGAGGAAACACATCTCTAAACCCCCAATAATTATGAACAGATGGTTCAGTCATTCAACACAAAGACACAAGGCAGTGTCCTGGGATACTCCCCCAAGCCCCGTGGGGACAGGGCCTGAGGTCACGACCCTGAGGGCTGAGCCACAGGGGAGCCCTAGGCCAGCAAAGCAAAGGCCAGAGGGCAGGGCCACGCCTGAGGCCCAGCTTCGGAGCAGACTCGGAGAGGACCCGGCCTTGGAGCAGGCTGTCTACAAACATGGCTCCGGGGCCTTTGGGTCTGACTCACCCAGAGGGGGCCCCCATCTGCCCTTAGACCCAGACCACAAAACCTCCCCAGAGGCCTTAGCCCGTTCCTCACCTGCAGCCCCACCCGGACACTGGGTGTCGTGAAGCCTCCCATCAAAGCGCCGAGCACCAGGAGGTGGGAGGCGGTGGAGACGGCCCCCACAGCGACAGCGCCCCGCATGCTGAAGGGCAGCAGCGTGTACACCACAAAGACGATGAACAGGAAGAAGGGCACCTGTGGATGCAGCCTGGTGAGCCCAGTGCCCCGAGATGCTGCCCCAGGCCCTACGACCCCCAGAAACCTGCACCACACCAGCCCACCCAGTCGGTGTCCTTAGGTTGGCTCCCTCGCCACCCCCCGCGTGGGCAGACATAGGAGGGAACAAGAAAAGCCAGAATGTGTTTCTGGGGTGGGCCCGGCCACGTGGTCCATGGTTTCCTGTGCTGATCCACTGCCTGTGGCCACCCCAGGTGGGAGGCTCCACGCCCCGCGTGATCCAGGGAGCCCCCACCTGGTACCCCTGCCACGTGGCTCTTGCTCGGCAGAAATGATTACCGGGAGGCTGAGGCACCCTCTCACCAGCTGCCTCCAGCAATGCGGCCCCACCCGCCCTCCCTCCACTCCCAGAGCTGCCCCACCAACCCCACCAGCCGGTCCTGCGTCCACCCCTCTGGGAGTGCTGCCCTCTCCCTCCCCTTCAGTCCACATGGTTCCCCTGGGCCTCACCCCACCCCGCCCCAGCCACAGGAGCTGTCACAGGACCCAGGCCCACTGGTCAGAGCGTGCCACTGCTTGGTGACAGTGACCATCCAGGACTGGACCCGTGACCACAGTCAGGTCAGTGTGGCTCAAGCCTGCAGGTTGAGCTGGTTGAGAAAGGGGCCTCTGTCTCAGCTGAGGTGGGCAGCCTGGAGCCCTGTGGCCTTCTCTACCCCCACCTGGGGACAGCGTGCCTGGGGCTGAAGCTGTCCAGAGGCCCCAGGTCCAGTTATCCTGCTGGAGCCCAGCACTGACCCCTCAGCCTTTCCTGACACAGGAACCAGTTTGTGCCTTTTTGCCTCTTTGAGCTGAAGTTCTGTCATCTCCAACCAAACTGGAGCCACCCAAAAGTGCTGCAGCCCAGCATCCAAAGTGGACACTCTCCCCACCTCAGCCCTGTCAATGCAGAGAACTCACAGGGACAAAACCAGCCTGGGGCCATCCTAGACACACAGCCAAGCGTGGGGCAGGAAGGGCCTGTGGCATGCCCACCAACCACGGGGATGGGAGCTCCTGAGGGCGCAGCCAGCAGGGAGTCCAGAGTCCCCGTTACCTGCTCCCACGCACAGGCCGCCTTCGTCCACGCGTTGAACACCAGCACGTAGCCCAGGGCTACCAGGCAGGCCCAGGTGAGCAGCGCCAAGGCCCTGAGCCAGCGCCGCAGGAGACACTCGACATACATCAGCACAGTGAGGGCTGCAAACACCGCCAGCGCCAGGAACGCCATGCCCAGAATGGCCTGGTGTCTGGAGGGGTCCTGGGTAGAGCAAACAGACAGAAATGCCTCAGCTTTTCCCAGTGCAGAGCCACCTCCTCCAGAAAGCCTGCTGGGCCGGCTGCCTCACTTACAGCTTCCTCCACATGAAGGGTGTGGATGAGTCCTCCCACGCCTGGTTCCTGCTCACCTTCTGGCCTTTCTTTGTCACCTCTGCCAAGGCTGCCTCAACCACCCCCTTCCCATCACCTCGGGAACCAGAGCATCACCCACAGTCCCGCCCATGATGCCATCACTCTCCATCCCTGCCTCCTCTCTGGATTCCCACGGTGCTCTGTGCACAGCCACAAGTGATACCACAAGCACAGGGCAGGACTCGTTCACAGGCAGAGCCCTGGAAAGCTGCCCAAAGAGGACACTGCACCTGGCCCTCAGTGAGTGAGCAGAGGCTGGTGAGGGATACCAGGAAAAGTCATCCCATAGGGGAGGAGCTGGGGCAATGGCACAGAGGTAGGACGGGACGGGCACAGCATCCAGGAGGTCCGTGGGGGCAGAGGCCTGATCTGGGGGCTGGCACACAGTAGCAAGCCGTCCTGTGGTTGATAGCCACCTGGATCCAGGCTGCACTGGCAGCTGCTGGGTCCTGGCCACCTGACTCATATAAACACCCTGGAGTTTCCGAGTGTTCTTCCAGAACTCTGCTAATCAAATTTACATTCACTAAAAAGAAAATGGGCCGGGCATGGTGGCTCACACCTATAATCCCAGCACTTTGGGAGGCCGAGGCAGGTGGATCAGCTGAGGTCAGGAATTCGAGACCAGCCTGGTCAACATGGCAAAACCCCGTTTTTACTAAAAATACAACAATTAGCCAGGTGTGGTGGCGTGCGCCTATAATCCCAGCTACTCAGGAAGCTGAGGCAGGAGAATCACTTGAACCCAGGAGGTGGAGGCTGCAGCGAGTTCAAGATGGTGCCATTGCACTCCAGCCTGGACAACAAGAGCGAAACTCTGTCTCAAAAGAAAGGAAAGGAGATGGGAGGGGAGGGGAGATGAAAAATGCAGTTCCTCAGTCACATTACCCACTTTTTAAATGCTCAATAGCTGAACACAGCTAGTGGCTGTACCAAGGCAAGTGCCTGGGCCAAAAATGACATGAGTGGTGCCCGCCTGGAGGGCTGTGTTAAAAAGAATTCTGAGGTCAGGCACAGTGGCTCACGCCTGTAATCCCAACACTTTGGGAGGCCGAGGATCGCTTGAGGCCAGGAGTTCAAGACCAGCCTGGGCAACATAGCGAGGCCATGTCTCTACGAAAAAATAAAAATAAAAATAAAAAATAGAAGGAGGATTCTGAGGACGTAGACAGGCTCAGTGTGGAGTGTAGGGATTGATTAATGATGTCTGCATGGGTACAGGAAGTGAGGGCAGTGATACGCAGGCCATCCCTGACCCAGGTCTTCAGTAGACAAATTTCATCATGGAGAAAAATGAGAATAGTTTATTCAGACAAGTTAATGTAATATCTAAAACCACTCCAGACTTCAAAATTGAATTAAAGTTAGAGAGGCTGGGCATGGTCATGCATGCTTGTAATCCCAGCTACTCAGGAGGATGAGCCAGGAGGATTACTTGAACCCAGGAGTTCAAGGCCAACCTGGGCAACACAGCAAGGCCCAGTCTCAAAAACATTTTTTTTTAATTAGAAACTTGTCTTCTACCAGTCTAAACGTGTTGTAAAAGACATAGCATTGGCCGGGCATGGTGGCTCACGTCTATAATCCCAGCACTTTGTGGGGGCCGAGGCAGGTGGATCACCTGAGGTCAAGAGTTCAAGACCAGCCTAGCCAACATGGTGAAACCCCATCTCTACCAAAAATACAAAAATTAGCTAGGCATGGTGGCACGCACCTGTCATCCTAGCTACTCAGAAGGCTGAGGCAGGAGAATTGCTTGAGCTCAGGAGATGGAGGTTGTAGTGAGCCGAGATCATGCCTCTGCACTCCAGCCTGGGTGACAGAGTGAGACTCTCAAAAAAAAAAAAAAAAATAGCATTTTACAGAAGAGGAAACTGAGGCTAAGAGAAGATGGCAGCTTGGCCAAGGTTGAGGCTGAGATGTGAAGCCCAGGGGCTGCCCTCACTCACCCCCTGGCTGAAGGCGATGACGATGAGGGCCACGCAGGCAGTGGCGGCCACCAGCAGGAGCATGAGCAGCAGCGGCCCATGCTGGCTGGTGAGCCGGTACTTCTCGTAGAGCGCATCTTGGTCAGGACCCTCCTCGCCCTCGTTGAGGAAGTAGCGCCCCTTGGCCGGCATCTTCCACCCTCGGCCGTTAAGGAGGCCCCAGGGCCTGGAGGGCATCTGTCTGCCAACACCCTCCCCTGTGGGCCTAGGCCTCTGTCCTCTCCAAGGCAGGCAAGTAGGGCTGGGGAGAGGGCTTCTGAGCCTGCTGCTCCATGGCCAATGAGGGGTCCACACAGCTCTGGCACCAGGCTTCACTCACTGTGCCGCCGGCATCCTCCTGTGCATCCAGACTGGGCTGACTCCACACGCAGTTCCTCAGCTCTGCAGAGATGAAGCAGACAGGAGCTTGACCTAATGGGCCAAGTCAGGGGAGGGCTGGCACTGGGGAGAGCAGGGCCCAGGCCTCACAGCACCAAGTTTGATTTATCCATCTTAACCCTAACCTAACTTTTATGTCCTGTTGTTCTAAAGCTAGTCCCCTGTGTATTCTAGAACTGCACTGTCCAAGATAGTAGCCACTAGCCACATGAGGCTGCTTTTTTTTTTTTTTTCAAGACAGGGTCTCACTCTGTTGCCCAGGCTGGAGTGCAGTGGCATGATCATAGCTCACTGCAGCCTCAAACTCCTGGGCTCAAGTGATTCTCCCACCTCAGCCTCCTAAGTAGCTTGGACTACAGGTGTGCACCACCACATCTCCAGCTAATTTTTAAATTTTCTTTTGTAGAGATGGGGTCTCCCCCTGCTGCCCAGGGTGATTTTGAACTCATGGGCTCAAGCTATCCTCCTGCCTCAGCCTCCCAAAGTGCTGGGATTACAGGTATGAGCCACCATGCCCAGCCACTATTTTAAATTAAATTTAAATTAATTTAAAATCAAGTTAGAAATTCAGACCCTCAGTCACACTAGCCACATTTCAAATACTCAACAGCCAGCCAGGCATGGTGGCTCATGCCTGTAATCCCAGCACTTTGAGAGACTGAGGGAGGTGGATTACCTGAGGTCAGCAGTTCGAGACCAGCCTGGCCCACAGGGTAAAACACCATCTCCACTAAAAATACAAAACTTAGCCAGACATGGTGGTGTGTGCCTGTAATCCCAGCTATTTGGGAAGCTGAGGCAGGAGAATGGCTTGAACCTGGGAGGCAGAGGTTGCAATGAGCTGAGATCGTGCCATTGCATCCAGCCTGGGCAATGGAGTGAGACTCTATCTCAAAAACAAAAACAAAAACAAAAAAAGTCAAATACTCAATGGCCACATGCGACTGGCAGCTGCTGTACTAGACAGCACAGAAAAATAGAGCATGTCTATCATCACAGAAACTTCTACAGGCCAGCTCTGCTCTGCACGTTTCTTTGTTTTGCTTTCACACTAAGGTCTCTGATTCATCTTGATTCACTCTGGGTATCGTGTGAGGTAGGGATCAAGGTTCATTTCTTTTTTCCACATGGATATTGAATTATCCCAGTAGTGTTCAGTGAACCAGCAATCCTCTCACTGAATTTCAGTGGAGCCACCTCTCTCATAAGTCAGGTGATCACACAGATGGGGTCTGTTTCCAGGCTCTGCTCTGTCCCCATCGTCCTGGTGCGAACACCACATTCACTTCATTTTCCAGTGAGTCTCATGTCTCCAGGCACAGAGCGTTCCAAGCTGTGATCCTAGGAGCCCTGAGATTTGGGGACATGCATCAGGCCCCTGACGGGAAGGGAAGGTCGGAGGGCATAGACTCAGGCAACCCATGCCTGCTTCAGCCAGAGTAGCCCCCTGCATCTGTGTTACAGTAAGTTTCACATAAAACTGCATTTTGCATTTTCTTTCTTTCTGATTTTTGTTTATTTGTTTTTTGTTTTCTTTGAGATGGGGTCTCACTCTGTCACCCAGGCTGGAGTGAAGTGGTGTGATCATAGCCTGCCCCGGACTCAGACAATCCTCCCACCTCAGCCTCCTGTGTAGCTGGGACCTGAGCCTGGGGAGGCTTAGGCTGCAGTGGGCCATGTATTGTTTGTAGAGATGGGGTTTCGCCATGTTGCCCAAGCTAGTCTTGAACTCCTAGGCTCAAGCAATCTACCCCCTCAGCCTCCGAAGTGTCAAGATTTCAGGCATGAGCCACTGTACCCCGCAAAAATCTTGTTTATTTGTTTAAATAGCCCACTGACATAAATTTCAGATGTCTGCAAGCCTTGCTTCACAGAAAAGGAAGCTGAGTCTCAGAGAGGGACACAGTGGCCCCTTTGTGACACACTGTGAGCTGACCCCCAGGCTTGCCACGCTCAGCCCATACGGGCTTCTTCTTTCCCCAGCACCATTCATTCCTTAGCATATTCATTGATTCCAAAAAGGCTTGTGAATCACACCTACGCCTGCCAGTCCTTACACCTCCTGTGTGCTAGGCTGGACTCTCTCTCCCCAGTGATCCCCATCAGTCTCCAAAGGAAGGAATATTACCAAAAATGTGCAATCCCTCACACAGCAATGGGGACTTGGGGACAGCTGTCATATTCCCAACAGGAACCTTGCATGAAGGGGCCACCCTGGACCAAGAATCCAGGCCCCCAGTGTCCTCCAGGCCTGCCTTGGATTGGAACCAGAACAGGGCCAGAGGCAGAGGCTGTCTCACGGCAGGGAGGCTGTGAGACATGGGACGGCTCAGGGCAGTCATGGGGCACAAATGGCCAGCCACCAGCGGAAGCTTCAAAGGACAGCTGGTCCAGAGGAGGGAAGGTGGCCAGACGAGCCCCCAGCCCCCAAAGGTAAAAAGCAGAATATCCAGGGTCCCCAAGTCTAAGGGAAGCCCCCCAACCTCAACACCTGCTACTATGAGATCCCAGGGGCCACCTTGATTCCAGGAGCCACCTCGGGCTCTATTTCCTCTGGAAGTTCCTATTCCATCACCACACACCAGGAACAAAATGCAAAAACCACATATTTGGGGGAGGAGGAAGGGGTCATTTGCTGAGGAGCCCTGTCTCCCTCAGTGCCTGGGCAGGTGTCTACAGGCCTTAGCACCTGTTCAACGAGGGGCAACCCTTCTGGGGTGTGGCCCAGAGCTGTCAAAGTGCCCAAAGTGCTCAGAGAGGCTGCAAATCTGATTTCTATGTAAAATGATTTTTAAATGTTGGCAGCTGATTTCAAATTTTGCAGTGATTGCAGCCCACTAGTGTACAACCTCTAAATCTAAACTAACCAGTCTATTCCACAAGAGGCATTTACTGTGTGCTAACCACGTACATCCAACCCTGTGCTGCAGGGTTTGCCAAACGAGATACGGTCCCTGCCTGAGACACATTCAATCCAGCCCCCTCCCACCCCAAAATAGCCCTTTGCAGTAATAACAGCAGCAGTTCCTGCCACCCCCGGCACCTGCACACACATTCACTCTCATCTTCACAACTGGCAAAGGCCAAGGTGGCACCACCGTTTCACACATGCAGACCTGAGTCCAGAGAGGCAGAGTGGTTGCCTAAGATCACACTGCTGGAGCTGGTAGACAGAGGGGCTGGGATGCAAACCCGGGTCTGCCAGCTCCCAAACCAGGGCTCCTCAGCCCAGGCTTCCC
The DNA here is from genome assembly GCF_003255815.1 of Theropithecus gelada. Classification (NCBI taxonomy): domain Eukaryota; kingdom Metazoa; phylum Chordata; class Mammalia; order Primates; family Cercopithecidae; genus Theropithecus; species Theropithecus gelada. Next base: position 7,981,308 of record NC_037688.1, on the reverse strand, counting down.
CACTGACATCCCGGGGGACCGAGCCAGATGCCACAGCACACAAACAGCAACCTTGCCTGCCCCCTGGCCTGCTGCCAAACACCAGTGCACCAGGACGGCCAGACTGAGAAGCTCCAAACACCAGAGGGCTGAGGCCACTCCCCACAGCTGCTCCATCTCCCAGGCAAAGCCCCCAGACCAGAGCTGAGGCGGCCAGACACGTGCGTGAAAGTGCAAGTGTGACTGTGTGTGGACACACCCACTCCAGGCACACAAAGCCAGGCTGGGCCACCACGAGGAGAGGGAGGAACCAGCTGAGAGGGTCCCAAGGGCCCGTGGGAACCCAGGCCTGGTAAACACGCCTCTCAAGGAACTCATTAGGCCACTTTCCGGGCAACGGCAGGCAGGGGCAGGTGAACAGTGGAGAGCACGGGCACAAGGACTTCGGCCCATCCAGGGACCTTGGCCAGCTCCTGGAACAAGCCGGGCACCGTGAGACCTGGGGGGAATGAACTCACTGATCACATCTCCAGAGGGGTCCAGGAACCCACCACCAGTGGCATGTCCCCAGGCCAGCTCCTCCCTAGGAGCCACCCTGCCAAAGTCAGACCCAGAGGCACCCCCTGCCCGGGAAGTTTTCAAGGCCTCCTGTCCAATCACCAGTTCTTCCACCAGTCCTCAACTCAGTTGGCAACAGGGAGGGCCTCCCCACAAGGCCCTGGATAAAGGAACTCTTCTGCCATGTCTGAGACACATCCAATGCAGGGCCCCCTGGATTGAATGACCCTGCTGTTAGTGCACACCTGCTTGCTAACAAATGACCCTGTTGTTAGCGTGCACACCTCCACAATGGGGCTCACCACCTCTCAGGGCAGTCTCCTCCATCACTGGGCACTTCTCTGGCCCTGAGGCCTCCCTTAGCTCAAGCCAAGCCCTGCCTCCCTGTCACTCCCTCACCCACACTGCATGGGTCCTGTCTGACTTCCAAAGTCACCAAGAGCAGAAGTATCAAGTCCCCTCTTCCTGAGGAGACTACAGTCCCAGAGGCCCTTACTTATTCTCACCTCACGACCAGCCCGGTGGTACAGCAGGGTAAGCAGCCCCATTTTAAAGAGGAGGGGACTCCCCTGCGGGGAAGGTGTCCAGATGGGAGGAGGGTGTTTCATGCTTCTGCTGTGCAGTGTCCCCTCTCCCGACCCTCAGTACCCTGGTTCAGGGGCCACATGACCCTGGTATAGCCAATCAGCAAAGTCCCTCTCGAGCCTCAATGCCGCAGGCCTGGGCCGTGAGGGCTGTCTTTGGACTTCTGCTGACCCAGGAAAAGAGGCGTTCTCTTTTGTTGCTGACCTGGCACTGTCAGCAGACACCTGAGCCACCACAAGGAGAGAGCCCGCCTGAAAATGACACCAACATGGAGAACTGGCACAAGACAGGGGCGTGGCAACACCTCCTGGGGCCACAGGAGCCAGCTGTGCCTGAAGCTTATGCAACCTCTAGATATTTAACCACATGGGACAAGCAATGCCTCTTTCAGCTTCAGCTAGTTTGAGCTTCTGTCACTCGCAACCAAGAGTCTCAAAGTCCACATCGGGCTTCTGGACCCAGTTTGTTGCATCTAAAAAGCACCCATGGCCCCTCAATGGGTTCAGAGTCAACTGGAAGGGTCCCAGTCAGCACAGAGATGACAGTGTGATGCTGCAGATACAAGCAGTCCTCCAGAAGGGAGCTGGGGCTTGGAGGGGACAGCCCCGCTCATCCCTCCATCACAGGAGGTCAAGGCTGAATTCACTGAACTATGATCATGCCACTGCACTCCTGCCTGGATGACAGAGCAGAACCCTGTCTGGGAAAAAAAAAAAAGCTAGAATTTAAACATAGGATATCTGGGGTCCCTATCACCCTCATGGTGCTGGCATCCAGAAATCCCATGATATCCCAAAACACCAACCTTTTCCCCACAAACAAGGCCCAGGACAGAGCTATGACCAAGAGGTGGGGAGCTCAGGGGACCCTGTCGAATTACTTCCCTCTGCCTTGCAGGAGCAAGTTCAGGTCAGTGAACTCCAGGAGGGCCTCCTCCTCCAGGAAGCCCTCTGAGTAACCCCTCACACACCCTCTTATCCTGCAACTACGGCAGGACTGTGGTCTCCTCACCAAATACTGGCTGGCTGGGTCCAGGTTCTCCAGCCAGAAGAACTGCTAGAAGCAGAAGACTGGGATTCCATACTGCAACTGCAGGGCCAGGTCCCCGGGTGCTCGGGAAATCCTTCCCCAGTCCAGCTGATCTGGCAGTGTCCCCAGAACAACCACAGCCCTTGTGCAGAGTATGTTCTAGAAACCCCCAGCTTTCACAGATGCAGACAGGACAGCCACTTCCTCACCCAGCCACTGTTGGCAGAAACCACAGACTGGCTTCCTCCGGCCAAGCCTCAGCAGGCTCAGGGCTGCCGTGGGGCCCTGGTGGCCTCAAAAAGGGGAAGTGGGGACCTTGGAGTGGGGGGGGCATGGAAGCCTCCAGGGAAGAGGCCCCACTCCGGTCCCTGGGCCCACACCCTGCCTGGGATGCCACGCAGCTGTAGGCAAAAAAAACCTGCATGCTCCATCTTGCCCCCCGCCGGGCCTGCCGGCTCTCAGCCCCCCTGGTAGGCTGAGTCTCAGGCAGATTTTTCATTTGCCAAGGGAGTCTCATGTTAATGCGTCTCTCTCAAGGGACCCTGAGCTCCATGAAGCCAGCAGCTGCTCTGCCCAGTGCAGGCCTGACCCAAAGAGGCCCCCAGGAAACCTCATGGAACCCAGGGATTCAATTCTGCTGGTATTCAAGGTCCCACACCCCAAGCCCAGCCCTCCCCAGACCCTCCCTGTCCCCAGAGCTCTGCGGCCCCCATGCCCTGCTCTCCCAGGCCCCTCCCCTACCCAAAGGCCTTCCCATTGTGGGTCCAACATCCCAGCCCCCTGCCTCGCCAAACTGTCGTGGTGGGATCTGTGTGTGTGTCCCACAGCTGATCCTGGCAAATGCCTGTGACATGAATGGCCAAGAAGGTTAGCCAGCCAGAATCCTGCGCCAGGCCCAGGGTAGGGAAGCACGCAGAGTGGCATGGGTGAGGGAGGAGGGCGCCAGGGCTGAAGGATGAGGGCAGATGAAGAAAGGGCCTCCCTCAAGATCAGGAAGCACCTGCTGCACCCACCACACCTGCCTTACCTGCCATAGCACACCTCTCCCAGCTACACTCGGCCTCTGGGAGGATGCTTGCACCCAATCCCAGCTCTGCTACCAATGGCCTGTGAGTGGCAGTTGCCTGCACACTCTGGCCTCAGTTTCCTTACCAGTAAACTGGGGGTGCTGATAGCCAGGTCGTCTGCACAGGTCATGATATCCAAGAGGCCAAGCTTGCAGGACAAATTGGCAAATGGCCAAGAAGTCAGGTTTAGTGTCAGAGGAAGCCCTGCAGGGTCAGAGTTCAACCATGGGGTCCAGGGAGAGGGAGAGGCAGATGCAGAGTGGGCAGGCCCCCACCCAGGCCCCCCACTGCATCTCCTGATGATAGCCTGCAAAGTTGCCCAGCAGGGGCAAAGGCTGAAGTTCCCCAATGGCATGACTGCCAGCCAACCCTGCTCCCCCTCCACAGCCCCCAAGCACCCCCAGGCTGACTCTGTTCCCACTCCCAGGGCACAGGCTGCTGATCAGTCTTGGGGACCAAAAACCTGCATTCCAGTCCCAGCTTAGCCACCAACATGCTCTGTGACCCTGAACAAGTCTCTTGCCTGACCTGTGCCTTAGTTTTCCCTCTTGCAAAGAAGGGGCTGTGTCAGACCTCTGAGACCAGCTCTGGCCTAGTTGGAGCTGGACTAGGGGTGGAGGCTGAATCAGTAAATGAAAAGGATAAGGGACTGGAGAAAAACTGAAGGAAAAGGCTGAGGTTCTCACCTGGCCCCAGAGAGCCACTTCTAGGGATGGGTAGAAAGTTGTTCTTTGATTCTTTGGGACACAGCTAAGGTAGTGTTAAGAGGGAGATTCGTAGCATTAAATGCCCACATCAAAAAGTTAGAAAGATCTCAAATTAACAACCTAACTTCACAATTGAAAGAAATAGAGAAGCAAAAACAAATCAACCCCAAGCCTAGCAGGAGACAAGAAACGACAAAAATCAGAGCTGAACTGAAGAAAAACAAGACAACCATTCAAAAGATCAATGAATCCAGGAGTTGGTTTTTTGAAAAAATTAATAAAATAGGCCACTAAACTAATAAAGAGAGAAGATCGAAATAAACACAATTAGAAATGACTAAAGGAATGTTACTAATGACCGCACAGAAGTAAAAAACAACCATCAGAAACTACTACAAACACTTCTACACACAAAAACTACAAAATCTAAGAGATGGATAAATTCCTGGACACACAATCCTCCCATGACTGAGCCAGGAAGAGACCAATAATGAGCTCCTAAACTGAATTAGTAATAAATAGCCTACCAATAAAAGGCCAGGACCTGATGGATTCACAGCCAAATTCTACCAGATGTACCAAGAAGAACTGGTACCACTCCCACAGGAACTATTCAGAAAAATTGAGGAGGAGGTACTCCTCCCTAACTCATTCTATGAGGCCAGCATCATCTTGATACCAAAAACTGCCAGAGACACAACAATAAAAGAAGAAAAAAAAGTGTTCTTTGTTCCTGAAATCCTCCCCTCCACTTCATTCATTTGGTTAAACGTTACCCTGATCAATCTCTCCTTTAAAATGCACCCCCAAGGCTCCAGCAGCCAGGGGTATGAATCCAGGTCTACTATGTCTCATGCCCATTCTAATGCTAGTTAGTGGCTGCCCAGGGGGAGTTCGACCATGCATTCCTTCAGCAGCTGTGCACTAATGCCTTCTGTGCACCAGGCGCCAGGCCAGGTACCAAGAGGAAATTCTGCTCAGGAAATGAGCTCCCAGGAGGCAGAATCCTTAGCACTGCCCCAACCAGGGTATCTGCTAGGGCTCTGAACACAGTGGGTGTTCAGGCAACAGTGTTTATCAACTGACTAACCAATCAACCAGGATCCCCTGTTGGAGGAATAGCCCTACTTTTTCCTCACTCTTGCTTGAAATTCCATTAGCGATTCATTTCTTTAAGCACTGCCCTCACTAGCCTCCCCCTTCAGAAGGGAAACACTTTCACGTCCACATTTAACAGATTTCTGATCCCTTTTCCCTTGATAAGGAAGAACAGAAAGGGGAAGTCCAGCTGACCATGGGGGACCTCAAGTGGTGCTCATCCTGCCCAGGACAAGAGGGTGCTGGCTGACTTCGCACATTGCCTAGGGCCCCACCCTGACAGTGGGTCCAGCAGTGACAGCAAGACATGAATGGGGCTAGGAGGTACAAGAAGAGCTCCGCAGACCTGGCACGGTGGCTCACATCTGTAATCCCAGCACTTTGGGAGGCCAAGGCAGGTAGATCACTTGAGGCCAGGAGTTTGAGACCAACCTGGCTAACATGGTGAAACCCCGTCTTTTCTAAAAATAGAAAAATTAGCCCAAGGTGGTGGTGTGTGCCTATAGTAGTCCCAGCTACTCAGGAGGCTGAGGCATGAGAATCACTTGAACTCGGGAGGTGGAGGTTGCAGTGAGATGGGATTGCGCCACTGCACTCCAGCCTGGGCAACAGAGTGAGGCTCGGCAACAACAACAACAAAAGATCCATTTCACAGGCCCATGGACAGATACAACCCAGAGTAACCACTGTCCTGGAGGGGACAGGAAGGATGTGCATTTGAGTCTTAACTCTTAGGCTGCTAGTATTCTGTTTAGAAAGGCAGCATCCACAAGACAGAAAGCAAACTGGATTCACAACTTATACCAGGATTATTTCCAAAGACAGCAAGAAACTATGGGAGAATTATCATATAATGCTATAGTGAATATGGCCTTTTTATCCTGACACAAAACCCAAAAGCCATAAAGAAAAGACTGATAAATTCAGTTACATGAAAAAAAAAAATACATGGTAAAAACTACCAAAAGCACAATCAAAAGACATATGACAGATTAGGGGAACATTCATGATTCACATCACAAGGAGCTAATCTCCTTCATATGTAAAAAGCTCCCACAAATCAAAAAGAAGACCAATAACCCAATAGAAAAATGGGAGAAGACTAGGAAGAGAAAGTTCATAGAAAAGACAATCTAAATGACTCTTAAACATTTGGAAGGTCCAGGCATGGTGGCTCACGCCTGTAATCTCAGCACTTAGGTAGGCTGAGTCAGGCGGATCACATGAGGCCAGGAGTTCAAGACCAGCCTGAGCAACATGGTGAAACCCCATTTCTACTAAAAAATATGAAAACTAGCCAGGTGTGGAGGTGCATGCTTACAATCCCAGCTACTTGGGAGGCTGGGGCACGAGAATCACTTGAACTCAGGAGGCAGAGGTTGCAGTGAGCCGAGATCATGCCTGTACACCAACCTGGATGACAGAGTGAAGCTCTGTCTCAAATAAATAAATAAATAAATAAATAAATAAAAATAATAAAAAAAAAAAACCAACCAACCCACAGCATTTGGAAGGAAGCTGACCACACTCCTTTGGGAGGCTGAGGGGGGCGGATCACGAGGTCAGGAGATTGAGACCATCCTGGCTAACATGGTGAAACCTCAAATCTGCTAAAAAATACAAAAAATTAGCTGGGCGTGGTGGCGGGCGCCTGTAGTCCCAGCTACTCAGGAGGCTGAGGCAGGAGAATGGCATGAACCCAGGAGGCGGAGCTTGCAGTGAGCCGAGACCGTGCCACTGCACTCCAGCCTGGGCGACAGAGCAAGACTCCGTCTCAAAAAAAAAAAAAAAAAAACTACCATAGTAGCCAGGCACAATGGGATGCACCTATAGTCCCAGCTACTCGGGAGGCTGAGGCAGGCAGATCACTTGAGCCCAGAAGTTTGAGTCCAACCTGGGTAACAAAGCAAAATCCCCATCTTTAAAACAAAAACAAAACCACCATGGAAAACCATTTTTACCTAACTGATGGGCAAAGATCAAAGCATTTCATAAGTCTCATAAGTCTGTGTTGGAAACAGGCACTCACATTCCCTCCTGGGCAGGAATGTGAGTCAGTAGAATCCCCAGTGAAGGCAGTTTAATAATATCTAACCAAGTCACTAAAGGACATATATGCTTTTTGACCTACCAAATCCACTTTGAGTAACGTATTGTACAAACACTGTCACGAGTGTGAAATGACATAAGCACAAAATTAGTCATTGAAGCATTATTTGTAATAACAAAAGATTGAAAATAATATACCTATCAGTCAGGAACTGGTGAAATAAATTATGATGCAACCTTACAATGGAATACTATGCAGCTGTCAAAAAGCCTGAGGCCACTTGAAACTAATGTCACAGGGTATCCTGTGAAAAATCCACACGGCAATGCCTGGAACAAATAAAGATGGAACCGGGACACAGAAAAACCAAAAGTGTTGGTTTCACAGAGTGGATACATCTCACTTCTCATTTTCAGTTTCTATTTCTATTGTCAGTGTATTGCTTATGTGACTTAAAAAAAAATGTCTAATAAGAAAAATGAATCCCAGATTCATCACACCTAAATTGCGTGACTTAGCCAAGTACAGTGGCTCATGCCTGTGATGTCAGCTATTCAGGAGGCCAAGGTGGGAGAATTGCTTAAGGCCAAGAGTTCAAGATCAGCCTGGGCAACATAGTAAGATGCTATCTCTAAAAAAATTTCAAAACTGAGCCAGGCACAGTGGTATGTGCCTGTAGAGCCAGCAATTTGGGAGGCTGAGGCAGGAAGACCTCCTGAGTTCAGGTCAAGGCTGCAGTGAGCAATGATTGTGCCACCGCACTCCAGCCTGAGAAACAGAGCAAGGCTCCATCTCACTCATTCATAAACAAATTAAATATTAAAAGAAATAATACATTACATGACCTGACAGATTCTCTGTGCCTCAGTTTCCTCATTTTAACAAAAGGAGAATAACAGTCCTACCCCACAGGGTTTTGAAAGGATTCAGTTGGGGGTGATGCAAGCAGTGTGCTGAGCCACTCCTGGCACAGAACACCCCAGTCTAGACGGCACGCATCACCAAGTTGTCAGAAAGGCCCATGGGGTGCGGAAGCCACCTGTCCCCTCCCCTCAACCCTGCCATGAGCCAGCAGCACTGGGGGTGAGGAGGCCTGGCCCCCACTCTGGCCTGTGAGTGCCCAGCCTCTGGGAGGTGGAGAGAACACTGGTCAGCAACTCAGGCCGGCTTTCCAGGGCCATGAGCGGCTGTGTGGGCTGACCCCTCCATGTAGGGCTTATCTGGGCCTCAAGGGAGTGACCGTCCCACCCAACCCAGGTCAGAGGGAGGTGGTGATGTTGGTCTGAGCTGGAGGGAGCTCACAGGTGACATCCCAGGCAGAGTCAGGTCCTCGGCCCAAACCTTCCAGGCGTGCTGGCAGGAGAGAGTGCAGTACCCAGGCCTCAAAACAAGCTCTGTGACCTCGGAGCCCAGCTGGGAGACAAACTGGGCCAAAAACCACCTGGCTGGTCATCTCCTCTGAGAACCTGCAGAGAACCATGGGGTGAGGCCCGTCCCCCTGACTACCCAAGGGTGGTGGGTGGGGGTGCACTCGCTCCATTCCATTTCTAGCCAGGGCAACTGACTCTGGGACCTTAACCTCCAAGCCCAAAGCCCACCTGCTGGGAAACAGTGGAGCTAGGATTCAAACCCAGGCCTGCCCCTCCTCCAAGGCCCAGTGCAGATTAACTCTCTATCTGCATTTCCTGAGGTGCATTCTGCCCAAAAGCAGGGCCATGAAAAGCTACATATGTGCAGCCACACACATCCACAGCCGTTTCTGGTCACAGGTGGTGCTGAGCTCAACATTCTCCTCGTCTCCATTTAAAGATCCCCCATACACATCAGCAAATTAAAGGCTCTGACAAGTCCTGTAGGAAAGCAGCCTGCTGAATTAAGCACAGCTGAACATTTCCCCATCCTTTTGTTAATGAGACTCTTTTTGCATTGAATCCCTAATGAACCTCCTTTGGGAAATGCTGACTTTGGAGTCTCCGAGACCCACCTAGTAACTCCTCCCCAAAGGGGCCTCCCTGGGCAGCTGTGGCCTGTAGAGCCCATTAGCCTCGCCTTAATTGGCAGCCTCTAAAGCTCCTTAAGGCTGGGGGCCCCACGTACCCACCTCCACCTGACCCCAGGTTGGGCTAGCTGTGCACAAGGAGATTGCAGGTGCCGAAGGGACCAGCCCATGCACCTGCCTGTGGGCCAGGATACCCACCCTGAGCTTAGCCTTCCAGGTGGTGAGAGGAGACACCTGAGTGAAAGACCGGGGCTCTGTGGTGCTCATGGTCTCAACAGCGACCTCCCTAGGCAGTTTTCAGCTGGGAAGCACCTTGCCCTGGGGAAAAGCAAGCAGGAAAAGAGCTCCAAGTGCCAACAGGGCAAAGGGCTCCTGTCAAATTTCCTGCCTCTCCTGTGCAATGCAGAGGAGTGGCCCACCTGCCTCAGTTTCCCCATCTGCCACAGGTAAGGCAGTGCAGGGAATAGAGCCCTGGACTGAATGTCAGGTGATGTAAGGTACAGTCCCAGCTCTCCCTATCACCAACTGTGTGACTCAGGCAATTCTTCACCCTCTCTGGGCCTGACTCCCCCAGGGCAGGAAAGGCCTCCAGGGTCTCTGAGGTCCCTTCCCACTCAGACCAGCAGAGAAGCCAGTCACAGAGAGGTCAGTGGGAGAGGCCTCTCCTACCTGGAGCTCAGCGGGCCACTGATAGAGCCCAGCGAGGCGTCACTGCCTAGCCTGGCCTCTTGTCCCAACAGCAAGCCTAAAGCCACCACCTGGCCCAGAGGCCCCCAGTCTGGCCTCCACGACACCAGCTCGAAAAGTGCCTAACCCCAAACCAAGGCGCTAAGACCCTCACTTTCCCGAGGCTTCCTGAGAACCTGACCCAGGCCTACGGGGCACGAGAGACGCAGAGGGGACTGCCTCGTGAAGCCGCACCAGGAGTCCGGAAGAGCCCTGCTGCAGGGGAAGCAGCCCCACCCGGCCTCCCCAACCAACCACAGCCCCAGCTTCCGGCCCTGCACCCACACAGGGGCTCAAGAGCCCTCGCCATGGCTGTCCCTGGAGCCCAAGCCCCCATTCCTGGTCACTCATTCCTTCCTTCCACAAATCCTGCCCTTACGGAGCTATTGGGCACAGGAGGTCACTGTGATGGAGTCTCAGGCCACAAGAGCCCCATGGCCCCGGAAACCAGGCCTCCCACACCTACCCAGGACCCCCCAGAACACCAAGCCCGATCTCTGCTCACCCCTTGGCCCAAAAACGCCTCCAGAACTTCCCGGGCCTCCTCTGTGGCTGCCCGATTTGGCTGATTTCGGTTCCCCAAACAAGCCCCACCCTTTCATCTCCAGCTCCGGCAGTCTGAAAACACGCCCACCTCCTCACCTCCAAACGCCTTCTGCCTGGTGAACTCCTGCCCGCCCTTCAGGGCCAACCTGAGCTGCCACCTCTTCCAGGAAGGCTGCCTGGTCCCCTCCCAGTCTGGCCTTGTTCCTTAGCTTCCCCAGGGCCTGCACCTCCCACAGAAGCACAGGCCACCCTGACCTGTTACTACCTGGCTGCACGTCCAGCCATGCACTACCTAGCTCCCAGGATCTAATCCTGCCTGGTACGCGGGGACGTCAAACCCCATACTCCACAGATGGTGGGGTACAGCCAGCACTGAACTGGCAGCTAAGGACTGGGTCCCAATCCTGGAGTCCCCAGTCCCATCTGCATGAGCTCTGGCAGGTGACCTGCCTCTCAGGACTCAGTTTCTCACCGGAGCAATGAGGATGAAACCCCTCTCTCTGCTCCATGGCCTATTCTAGCAGTGAAATGACCTCATAGCTATAAAACCTCATAAACCCAGAACCACTGCACATGCAAGGGGGCCCATCCTGCCACCAGGAAAGAGGCCACTTGTTGGCGCCACCAGACCTCCATCTGCCAAGTGCCACTGAGCTCCCGCCTGCAGCAGGTGCAGGGTGAGGCGCTGCTGCTGCTACAACAAACAAGACAGGCATGGGTGCCCTGAGGAGCCCACGCCAGGAGGAGGGCAGAGTGTCATAAACGAGCCAAGTGAGGAAAAGAAATGCCAGGGCAGGGCAGTAGGGAAGGAAGGAAAGCATGGTGGTTGGGAGCACAAGCTCTGAGATCCAACAGCAGGCTGTGAATCTCGGCTCCACCATGGAGGAGCTGTGTGACCTTGGGCATGTTCCTGAACCTCTCTGGGCCTCAGTTTCCTAACCCACAGAATGGACTGGTAACAATACCCAGTTCTCAGGGGCTTAACGTAGACGTGGGCACACAGCAAGTGCCATCACCCAGGGCCACCCCAGTCGGCTCCAGACACCAGGGTGAGCAGGCTGAGAAATCGTGACATAAACAGGCACTGGGGACACACTTCAGTACCAGGGTCTCAGCCTCACTTCCTGCCCGCCCCCAAAGGGCAGCTCTGCTCTTGTACCCGTGCTCAGGAGAGCTGAGCCTGACAAAGGGATACAGAAGTGCAGGTCCCTGCCCCCAGGGGACGGAGCAGTGTCTCCAGGGAGTCTTGGTATATCAAAAGAGGCCACTTCCCATTAGCCCGGGCCCCTTAAAATAGCTCCTTCACACAACTTAAAAGGGTTCCTCCTCCCAGTCAGATGGGGTACCTACCGGAGACAGGCTTGGGGGACCCAGGAGCCAGATGCACACACACAGAAGGAGGTCTCATCCCAGCCTGTACCAGCGCCCTGGACCCCTGCTCCAGCAAGGAGATGCACAGGAGGAGGGAGACCCAGACCCTGAAGAACAGCAGCAGGACCATGACAAGCCCACAAGACTGGCCCCCAGTCCACACCCTCCCATGAGTGAGGCGAAGGGGTGTGCTTGTGAGTGGGGCAGGGCCTGCCCCTCCAACATAACTCCCACCAGGAAGACACACCAGCCCTCAGGCTGCAGAGCTCCCTGGGCCTCAGTTTCCCCATCTGTGCAGAGCAGCTGCACCCCAGCGTCCTAGGCTTCTCCCTGCCCAGCCAGTCGGTGACTCCAGGAAGCAATGACCTCAGTGAGCTGTGCCCAAGGCAGTGTGACTGAGTTGTTTCAGAGGCCAGCATGAGGAAAGCTGACCAGTTGCAGGGGCAGGAAGGGCCTGGGGCGTGGAAGACAAAGCACCCTGATCAGGGTGCCCTGGGTCCGGTGGCCTCCAGGGATCTGGGCCCTAGAAGGCAGGTGGTGGCACCACCCACTGCAGGTCCCTTCTGCCTCCTGGGAACACGAGCTCCTCCCCAGGGGACAGGCCTGTGTCTGAGGGTCATGGCCGCTCCTTCTGCCCCGTCACCTCCAGTAGGTCCCAATGCCCAGGGAGGAGGCAAGAATGGGCAGAGCCTGGGGCCAGGAAACACAACTGGAAACTGGGGTGCCTGCACCAAAGACCTCCTTTGGCTTCCCTTTCCTTCAGGCCCAGTCGTGGGGTCATCCTGCCAGTGGTCAGCAGTGGTGGAGGAGACAGGGACATAAACGGAGGAATGGCAAGAAGAGGGTATCCCGGCATCCCTCGGGTTCTAGGCGCAGCAAGAGAGGGGCTCAAAGCAAGGCCAAGGGGGTGGGGGAGGTGGCTGAGTGAACGGCTTAGGAGCAGAGCCAGCTGGGTCCCCTCGTCTCCCCATGCTGGAGGACCCCTGAAGGAGGCCCTCACCTGGGGTCACAGCCAAGCAGCGGTTGGGGGGAAAGCCCCAGGCAGCAGGAACTGTGGGGGCCAAGGGCGGGAAAGGGGCAGGAGAGAGCCAAGCTGGGGGTGAAAATGTCAGGGGGGCTGGCCCAGAGCGGATGATGGGGACAAGTGGCGGGAGTTGGGAGGGAAGTCAGGCCCGGTCTGGGAGGGCCTCACAAGCCAGGAGAAACTGACCAGATGGCTGTGCTCGAGAACAGGGAGGACCTTCTCCCAGGCTCAAGGTCAGCCGTCCCCACCCCATCCTAACGCAGAGTCTGCTCAGGTTCATCTCGGCAGCACTGGTCTGTGCTGTGCTCAGAAAATGCCTGTGAAATTGGCCCATCGAAGAGGACAGACCAGGTGTGGTGGCTCATGCCTGTAACCCCAGCACTTTGGGAGGTCAAGGTGGGAGGATATCTTGAGCCCAGGAGGTCGAGGCTGCTGTGAGCTACGATCAGGCCACTGCACCCCAGTCTGGGCAACAGAGCCAGATCCTGTCAAAATGAAAAATGAGACAGCAGGTGGCAGCAGGAAAGCACAGTCCTAGATGTTCCAAGGAAAAGGCCACCGAAGAGGAATGGAGCTCTAGTCCCAGACTAACCGCCTAACCCTTCTCTACCCCAATATTGGTCCCTTCTAGAAAGGCTTCCAGGCTTCCAAGGGAGAGCGGGGAATGGAGGATGCTTCGGCCAAGCAGGTCTGCACTCAGGGTTGGGCAATGCCCTAGCCATGATGTGGCCAGCTGAGAAATCCATGGGCAGCAGCAGGTCAGGCTAGATGCCTATGGCAAGCCGGGCAACACTGTGCCACTGTCCTTGGTGGGGAGGGGGCCACTGGACAGATGAGGGGGCTGGCGGGATCCCCAGCACACACAGCTGGAGGGACTCCAGCCACTGCGTGGCAACCTCTCAGCCTGGGCATACTAGTCTCCGGTGCCTGGGAAGGGTTTTCACCCAGCTAGCCCTCCCATTAACCTACCTGAGCCCTGCCGTCAGCCCCATTTTACAGATAAGGAAACCGAGGAACAGAGAAAATGATTAGCCCAAGGGATGCAGGTGACAGGGAGGCTGTTCAGCTCAGCCCTGCCAGCCTGCACCTCCCCGGCTCCCCCAGGAGGTCCAGTCTCCCACCCAAGGCAGGACAAGGCGGACGAGAGCCTTGTGACACCGACAGTGACGAGCACTTCCACTTAGGTAGTGCCTCCGCTGTGCCAGGCGCAGAGTGTGCATCAGCTCGTTTAATCTTTACAACCACCTGATGCAGGGGGTACCTTTACCAACCCATTTCACAGATGCAAGAAACAGGCTCCACCCCTTGTTCATCTCACACGCTGTTGGGAGGAGGCAGAGCAGAGCTGGAACTTGGGCCACCGGACCAGAGCACAGTCCAGTTCTGCCTGCAGGCAGGGGGCTGGACCGGATAACTTCTGGAAGACCCCTGCTTCTCTGGCTCTTGTTCGGATGTGGTCTCATTCTCTAGTTCCAACTAACTTCCAGCTCTTGGCTACATGTGTCTGTCTGTCTGTCTACCTATCTATCTATCTATCTATCTATCTATCTATCTATCTATCTATCTATCTATCTATCTATCTATCTATCTATCTGAGACAGGGTCTTGCTCTATCACCCAGAGTGGAGTACAGTGGCACAAGCTCAGCTCACTGCAGCCTCCACCTCCTGGGCTCAAGCAATCCTCCTGCCTCAGCCTCCTGAGCAGCTGGGACTACAGGCATGCACCACCATGCTAGATAATATTTGTATTTTTTTGTAGAGTTGGGGTTGTGCCATGTAGCCTAGGTTGGTCTCAAACTCTTGAGCTCAAGCGATCTGCCCACTTCAGCCTTCCAAAGTGCTGGGACTGCAGGTGTGAAACATGGTGCCTGGCCACACGTGTCTTTTAAAAAGTAGTAAATGCCTCCCCCGCACTCCATGAAAGGCTAGAATGGGCTGCTTTGATACAGGCATCCACTGTGACCCACTCTGCATACTCCCTCAAAGACCGGGAACTTTCTCCAGTGGGGTTAAGCACTGCCCTCTCCCTGGGCAGTGGGAGAGGTGGGACAGGGGATGCTGCGTCACCTCAGAATGAACAAGTCCACATCCTCTTCCTCCAGGACAGCAGGAAGGAGGCAAGGAGCGGTGCTGAGGGACAGGCCATCCGGCCACCTCTGTGACCCTTGCAATGAGAGGGAGTGGACAAACCGCCTACCTCCCGGCTAAGGCACGACCCAACCACATGTCCAGGAAAGCACGTGAGATAGCCCACCCTGGCCCAGCCACGCAGAAGGCCTCTTCCTACCCCTTCCCTCCCGCAGTGGGCCCAGCGAAGGCCAGGCACGGGGCGGGGTAGGGGAGGCCCTCACAGGAGCCCAATTCCTCATCCTCCCAGTAAGGACTACCCCCATGAATCCCTCAGCACCAACCAGAGCCCCTGTTCTCAGCTTTGCCCCATCTGATCTCGCCAAAAACACAGTGTCCTGGCCCTGACTCCAGGCTCAAACGTGGCAGCAGACCACACTGTGGTGGGCACAACTGGATGCCTGGGGACTGATCCGCTGGGTGATTCAGGACAGACAGCCCCTCTGGGTTGTCTATCCTCTGTAAACTGGAGGTGATTGTCACCTAGCACATGGAGCGGTGGAGGAGGTAGGGAATGGGTCAAATCAGTAGCTATACACTGTAGAGTGGGGTGCATGTCCCCAGTGCAACCACCGAGTCAGACTTTTGTGTCTTCTTAAAAATTTATTTATTTATTTTGAGACAGGGTCTCATTCTGTCATCCAGGCAGTGGCACAGTCATGGCTCACGACAGCCTCCAACGTCTGGGCTCAAAGGATCCTCCTGCCTTAGCCTCCCAAGTAGCTGGGACTATAGGCACATGCCACTACACCTGGCTAATTTTTGTATTTTTTGTAGAGACGGGGTTTCGCCATGTTGCCCAGGCTGGTCTCGAACCCCTGGGCTCAAGTGATCTGCCCACGTTGGCCTCCCAAAGTGCTGGGATGTCTTCTCTTTTTGAGACTCTCCTGTGGCCTGTCCCGAGGCCGCACTCCAGACCACCTTCTACTGCCTGAGCTCTCCCTGCACCAACCTCCATGGCCTCAAGCAAACTTCCCTCAAGCAGACCTAGTCCTGGCAAAGAGATTCTGCAATACCAGCTTCACCCTCATCGCTAGGAAAACAGCTGCTGGTAAACAGCTGCTTCTTTCATGAAAACAGCACTAGAGGGCTGGGCGTGGGGCTCATGCTTGTAATCCCAGCACTTTGGAAGGCTGAGGCGGTAAGATTGCCTGAGCTCATGAATTCAAGGTTTCAGTGAGCTATGACCACTCCACTGCACTCCAGCCTGGGTGACAGAGTGAGACCCTGTCTTTAAAAAAAAAAAAAAAAGAAAGAAAGAAAGAAAAAAAAGAGACTGGGGGTGGTGGCTCACACCTATAATCCCAGCACTTTGGGAGGTCGAGGTGGGTGGATCATTTGAAGTCAGGAGTTCGAGACCAGCCTGGCCAACATGGTGAAACCCTGTCTTTACTAAAAATACAAAAATTAGCCAGGTGTGGTGGCGCGGTACCTGTAGTCCCAGCTACTCAGGAGGCTGAGGCAGGAGGATGGCTTAAGCCCAGGAGGCAAAGGTGACAGTGACCCGAGAGGGCACCACTGCACTCCAGCCTGGGCAACAGACAGAGACTCCATCTCAAAAAAATAAAATAAAAAAAATAAAAATAAGAAAGAAAGAAAATACCACTGGAGAGCTACCTCCACAAAGTTCACACCTTCCCTTCTGAAGGCCACAGAATCTGGAACAATCTGAGAGCCTCCCCTCCCCCATACCCTGCACCAGGAGCTGCAGGTAAACCTCGGGAACCCAGGGCCTCTGGAGGTGGGAAGACAGACAGCTGGGTGGGAAGTGAAGGCTGTGCACAAATGCCTTCCTGAGCTGCAGCCCCCCTCAGCCTCCTGCACTTCCTGCAGGGCCGGCACTTGGCACTTCCTCTAAAATTGGCTGGCTTGTCACTTTTGTGTCTTCTTTGGCCTCGTCCAAGACAATAATACAGTCAAGACGTCACAATGTCAATGTCCTAGTTACAGATTTTTTTTCCCTAAGACAAATACTTAGATTTTAAATGTGTCCTTCCACCCACAGGCTAGAACCCCCTGCGATTCCCTGGGCAGCCCGGTCCTCACTCCGAGAAACACTGGTGTTGAGTCCACCCCTCACAGCCTCCACCTGCACGTGGGTGACGCTAGTGAAGGCCCACGGTCACACAGCTCTTCCAGACACATCCAGCCCACACTGGCTGCCTGTCCAGGCCTTGGAGCCGGGGGCCCCTGTCGCAGGCGGCCCAGCCTGGCCCCCACCTCCAGGCCTCTCGGCTTCCCCCTCCTGGCCCTCCCTTCTCCCCTTCAGCAATGGCTGGCCAGGAAGGAAGCCCCCAGCCCCAGACGTCCCTGCCCTTGATCCTGCTGTGATGACACAAAGAAGAGGCAACTGCCTCACCCTCTGTGCACACATGTTTAGATGAATGCATAGAAAGCTCCAGAAAGACCCACTCCAGATGGCCCATGAGGTCCCTGGGGGATGGAGGACATGCGCTGCAGGGAAAGGGAAAGCAGTCTGCTTCTCAGAGGCATCTTGGTTCGCCGACCCTCAGGCATGCACCCCTTTCAGAGGTTTTGTTTGTTCGTTGTTTTATAATTTCATAAAATTAGTTGAATTGCCCTTCCCTTGCCAATGTTTCCTTTCATTGAGAAAAGTCATGTGTGCTTGTAAATGTAAAATTATACCCTCGAGAAGGAGTGTGGACATTCGAGAGTCTGTGGTTCCTAGAATTCCAGATGGAACGGGCCAGATGCACAACATCGAGATCACAACCGCACTTTCTTGTCAGGCTGGGAAAAGCCAGTGACAAGTCACCTCTGGTCCCCTGTTGAGGAGTCGCCTCTCCCAGCCGTCTGCCCAGTAGGCTCCCGGAGCCTCCTCCTTCTCCAGCCCGGACCCTGCCCAGTGCACTCCCAGGCCAGGCTGCCGGGTGAGCTGCTTCCCACCCACCGTCCAGCCCCGTCTCCGGGGGCTCAAGCCGCTAGGACTGGTGACACTCCATCCCCACACCCCGCTTTTACCTGGCTCTCCTCCTGGGCCCCAGCAGCTGGCCAGGGTCTGCAGGGAGGTGGCCCGGCCCTCGCCTGCCCTTCCTCAGACGCGTCCAGGCTCACCCATCCGAAGGCTCCTTCCACGCTACCTAATGAGAGTGAGTCACATCTGGGACCCACCACTTCCTGCTCTGGCGGCGGCGGCAGCAAGGCTAAGGCACAGCCCGCAGCCCAGCTTCTCAGGGTATGCAGGGCCCCCTCCCCCAGCCACAGTGTTGCTCTCTGCAGCCTGGGAGCTGCCAGGACTGGGAGCTATCGGGCTCCAATGACTTCACGGAAATTTGAAGCTTGAAGCTGGAACAATTTTGAAAAAAAAAAAATATAATAATAAAACAAGCACCAAAAACCTCCATTAGAAGCCCCAAGACAACTGTTCGAAGTGGGGAGCAAATGCATCCTTAATGAACAATTAGCAATTAGCCGCCTGACCTGAGCCTCCTGCGGGCTCTGACGCTCACAGACAGGCCCCCGCGCCTTCCCAGGACTCAATTTCCCTGTCTATGTAGTAAGGTGGCCCCGTCCACCTCTGAGAGGAGCCCAGGAGATGGCCTGAGAGGTCAAAGATCTTCTAGTCCAGCCCACTGCCTCTCCATCTCACCTGCGCTCCCACGCTGAGAGCAGGGCAGGGGTGGGCCCATCCTTGGGGCTCCTATTCCAAAATCAGAGTCCCTGGAGAACCCCAGCATCCCTTGGCACCATGAGGCCAGGAACCAAACCCCAGCACCCCTTCTGCTGTGCCAGGCCTCAGTTTCCCCACTGGGATCATGGGGCGCTCAGTGGTGAGGGAGCAAATCAGGAGAGGCTGGGAGGAGGGAGTGGAGACTCCCAAATCAGAGGGGGAGGCGTCCAGCCCGCTGGCCACAGCAGCACCTGGTCCTCAGGGAGCCCTTCTGAGCATGTGATTGGCATCCTGGGATTACGAGCTCTTCAAAGCAAGGGTGTACCTCCTCCACCTCCTACATCCAGGGTCAGACACACCTCCTTCCAGCCCCTGTACTTTCCTCCATCACAGCACCTCTGTGCTGTGACCATTGGTTGCTGATCTGTCTTTCCTAGGTTATATCCTTGGGGAGGGCAGAGTTGGGAGGACAGCTGTAATGTCAACAGCTGTGTCCCCAGCATCCAGCCCCAGCTGGTCACAGAGTAGACATCCCACGCATACCGATCAGGTGGAACTGAACATGATAAGTGCTGTCTCTGTGCCAGGCCCCTGCAGGGGACTAGCAGGTGACCTAAGGTCTGCCATCTGGTGGAGACAGGCATAGGACTCACACAGGGCTCCAGTCTGCTCCAGAGGCCACAGGAGGGAGTGGGAGACCTCAGGGGAGCCTCCCCATCAGTGTTGCCCTCCTATCAGCAAATGTCTCCCCAGCTTGGGTGAACCAGAGCAGAGAAGGAATAGACATCATCATCATCAAGAGAGGGGAAAGACAAGCTGCTGACTAGGAAAATCACATCCTATATAACTGACAAAAGACTCCTCCCTAGCGTATATAAAGATCTCCCAGGCCGGGCACGGTGGCTCACACCTGTAATCCCAGCACTTTGGGAGGCTGAGGTGGGCGGATCACCTGATGTCAGGAGTTCAAAACCAGCCTGGCCAACATGGCAAAATCCCGTTTCTAATAAAAGCACAAAAATTAGCCAGGCGTGGTGGCATATGCCTGTAATAATCTCAGCTACTTGGGAGGTTAAGGCAGGAGAATTGCTTGAACCTGGGAGGCGGAGGCTGCAGTGAGCCGAGATCACGCCACTGCACTCCAGCCTGGGCAACAGAGTGAGACTCTGTCTCAGAAAAAAAAAAAAAAAAAAACCTCTCACAAACCAATATGAAAAAGACAAATGGCCCGATTAAAAGATGAACAGGAGACTTACACAGGTACTTTGACAAAGAGGATGCCAAAATGACCAATAAGCACATGAAAAAGGCACTCAACACCATTAGTCACCAGCAAATTAAAACCATATAGAGATTCCACCGTATCACTAGAATGGCTAAAATTAAAATGAAAATACCAAGTGTTGACAAGGAGGAGGAGCAGCTCTTCACTCTCATGTACTGCTGGTGGGAATGTAAAATGGAGCCACGATGATGAAAACTGCCTGGCAATGTGGACAAAAGCAAACCATATGCTTCCCCAATGACTCAGCAACTCAATCTCAGGTATTTACCCAAAAGAAATGAGTACACATGTCCACAAATGACTTCTATCCAAGTGTTCGGAGAAGCTTTCATCCTAACAGTCAAACTGCAAACCCAAACATCCTGCAATGAGTAAATGGATAAACAAATTTTCATATATTCACACAACAGAAAATTACTCAGCCGTGAAAAGGAACGGATCACTGCTAACACACAGCATGAATGAATATCTGAGACAGCAAGGAGAGTGAAAGACCCGCCCACAAAAGACACATTCAGCACGTTTCCATTTATATGAAACTTCAGAAATGATGAAACTAATCTACAGCGACAGACAGCAAGACAGCAGTTGCCTCTAGGGAGGCCGCTGATTGGGCACACAGGGACCTTCTGGGGGCTGAGGAGTTATAAATCTCCCTCTGGGTGCTGGTTACATAAGCAAGTGCCTAAGTACACCCATTACCCTGTACATTGAAGGTTTGTGCACTTGCCTGTATGTAAATTACCCGTCCATTTTTAAATGGGTATTGAGTGATACCCGTTTGTGTATGCGGGAGGGCATGGTGCTGGATGCTCAGTAGATTCAGGAAACAGAACAGATCTGACCTGGCCCGTGGGCGAGAGGCTGATGAGACACATGATCAAACCCTGAGGAAAGCGCGGTGTGGAGATGGAGCCGCTGGGGGAGATATCAAGGGGCCAAGGGGAAAGGGCATAGGAGGCAGGGCAAGTCCAGGGGAATGGCAGGCGGGGAGCGACCCACCTGACCAACATTTCTGCAAGATGATCTTGGCTTGAGAAAAGGGGTGGCTTGGAGAGGGCACAGGCGGATGCCTGGACACAGGAGGGGGTTCCCCACTGCCTGCTGGGAGCTGATGGGGCCCTGGGCTTTCTAGCATCAGCCACAGAGCAGGGAGTGTGTGAAGATAAACTGGCCACGCAGCAGGGGCTGTGTGATAACGAACCCTGCAGTTTGATACTGAAAGGGGCACAGTAAACCCTGCCATTTGATAACCAAGATTCCTGTCCCACTGAGCAACACCTCCTGCCCTCCCAGGCCGCCCTCCCAGCTCTCTCCTTGGAAGATATGGTGGTGAGTCTCTTCCCTGCTGGAGCCTGAGAACTGCCTCACACTAGCTGCTCCCTGCAGCCCCAGCCACCAGCCACCATTGGACACCCCACCCCTCATGCGGTCTAGGAGGTCCCAGCAGGCAGGATCTGAGCACACACAGGTCAATGCTCCCTGGGATCCGCACAGGCATCACCCAGGACTTGACACACACAGCCTCATGGCACTCGCTGGCAGCGCTGAGGAAGGCTCTGCTATCATCGCTCTGTAGAAGGCACCAAGGCTCAGAGACACCACATTGCTGGCCCAAGCACACACAGCTATGAAAAGGCAGAGCCAGGATTCAAGCTCAGGTCTACCTGACTTCACAACCCATGCTCCCGACCCTCCCTGGGAATAAGGACAAGCTTCCGTTGGGGATAGGCTAACCCCATTACAAGGTAATGAGCATGGTGGATGCCCTCACTCAAGATGTCCCAGCCCTGGCACACAGTGCTCCCAAGTCTGCTGAACAAACTCCCTCTTTCCTAAAACTCCTCCAAAGAAGGGCAACCTTGGGCTTTCAAAGCATGAGACAGGGAAGGCTGGTTTCTGCTCGGCAGAGGTGCCAGGGCACACAGCACGGCCCCAATCCTTTCCTGTCCCACTCAGCAACCCCCATCTCTTCCCTGGTCCTGGGGACACAAAACTGACTTGGACATAGTTTCCTTTCATGCAAGTTCCTAGGCTGGGAGGAGGTAAGAGGTGCCCACCAAAGGCATGGCATAAAGCTCTGGGGAGAAGCCAGCAGGGCATGGTGGCTCACGCCTGTAATCTCAGTTCTTTGGGAGGCTAAGGACGGGGGATCACTTGAGGCCAGGAGTTCAAGACCAGCCTGGCCAACATGGTGAAACCCCATCTTTACTAAAAATACAAAAATTAGGCCGGTCGCGGTGGCTCACGCCTATAATCCCAGCACTTTGGGAGGCCGAGGTGGGCGGATCACAAGGTCAGGAGATCGAGACTACCGTGAAACCCCGTCTCTACTAAAAATACAAAAAATTAGCCGGGCACAGTGGCGGGCGCCTGTAGTCCCAGCTACTCAGGAGGCTGAGGCAGGAGAATGGCATGAACCCGGGAGGCGGAGCTTGCAGTGAGCCAAGATGACACCACTGCACTCCAGCCTGGCTGACAGAGCGAGACTCCCTCTCAAAAAAAAAAAAAAAAAAAAAAATTAGCCAGGCTTGGTGGCAGGTGCCTGAATCCCAGCTACTTGGGAGGCTGAGGTGGGAGGATCACTTGAGCCTAGGAAGCAAAGTTTGCAGTAAGCTGAGATCACACCACTGCACTCCAGCCTGGGTAGCAAAGTGAGACCCTGTCTCAAAAAAAAAAAAAAACAGATCTGAGGAGAAGTACCCAGCAGGGTCCAGGCATATGTGGCCCAGAGTTTAGGGGAGAAGGACCTCCTCCCCTGGGGAACGATGGGGGCCCAAGATGAGGCCATGAAACAGTCAGTAGGAGGGACTCAAACTGCAGCCAAAACAAGGCAGACAGTCAAGCTGTCAGTCAGCCAAGGGACAAATAATGCTGAGTGCTGAGCAAACAGCTTGGCCCTGCCGCACAAACCCAGATGTTGAGCCCTTACCGGGGGGAGGAAACCCTCAGCACCCAGTGGGCTTGGAACTCTGGGCACATCTCTGTAGGGGCCAGGGGGTATGAGAAGAAAAACCACCATCCATGCCACAGTCACCTCTTCCTTCCCCTAAGGTCAGGGGTTCACGGCACCCAGAGGAGCCCTGGGAGGGTCTGAGCAATTGGGCTGGCCACTCATCCCCAGCCCCCCGCCTCGTCCTGGCGGGATGAAGAGGAGCCTTCAGGAAGGTCCTGTTACTATTCCTCTCTGAGAGCTCTGGAGTCAGGGGCTCTGGCGGAACTAGGGGACCCTGGTGGCTCAGGGAGCCCCCCTGTAAAGTCAGGAGATGTGGCCCACTCTGCTGGGAGCCCGTGAGGGGCTGTGAGAAATGCAGACAAGGCACATGGTGGGTGCTCGGTGCAAGCTGGCAGAAAGGAGGACAGCCAGGCATTCTCCCCGCTCTAAACCCTAGATCCCTAGGCTCTGCGACATGCCTGCCTTCAAACACCTTCCATGGCTTGCCTGTGCCTCCAGAAGCAAGTCCTGCCTCCTCCTCCTGCCTCTCGGGGACCCCCACCTGGCCCAACTCACTTTTCCATCCTTATCTCCCTCCACTTGCTACCCAGCTGCCTGACTCTTCCATGCATTTGCTCAGGCCTTAGTGCCCCTGGAATGCTCAAAATGCTACCCATCCTGCCAGGTACAGGTGCCACCTCTACAGGAAGCCTTCCCCGGTGCCCCACCATCACCTCCTCTAGGCCACAATGCCACAGACCTTCCCTCAGGCCTCTCCAGAGAGGATGTCAGGTCCACTTTTGGTAACAGCTCCCTGTTCCTAAGGGGAACCAGCCCCGCAGGGGTGGATTCATGACCCGTGTATATTGAGGAATGGGTGTGAGACTCAGGCAGTCCTGTGAAATTCACTTTCGGGACTTTTGTTAGGACTGTGGGAAAGGGTTCTCATTCAGTTGGCAGTAGGTGTGGGCTACGAGCCACTGGGGCCATCTTTGCTACAGTGGCAGTCAGCCTCCAGTGATGCTTGTCCCCTGGAACTCATGTCCGTGAATGGTCCCCTCCCACACCACCTGCGTGACCAATAAAATATTGTGGAAACCACAATGTGCGGCTTCTGAGATTGTGAAAGATATCACAGCTTCCACTCAGCTTTCCTTTGGATCACTCCCTCTAGGGGAAGCCAGACACCATGGTGCGAGGACACTCAAGCAGCGCCGAGGAGGGATCTGTGTGCGAGGAACCGAGGCCTCCCGCCAGCAGCCAGCACCAACCCACCCTTCATGTGACGAAGCCGCCTCAGAGGCAGACCCTCCAGCCCCAGTCAAGCATTCAGATGACTGCAGCTTGACAGGCAGCTTGATTGCAACCTCATCAGAGAACCCTAGCCAGAAGCACCCGACTCAGCCTGAACTCCTGACCTACAGAAATTGTGAGGTAATTGGAGTAATTCGTTACACAGCAATAGATTACAAATACAACCTGTCTGTGGGAGAACTGGCCTGAAAAGGAAGCCAAGACAGAGAAATGGAGAGAGAAGCAGAGTCTTCATGATACCATTTGAGTCCCTGGATCCAGCCATGTCCGAATCCCCACAAAGTCTCAAGTCCTCTCTTTCTCCCTTTCCCTTTGGTTACAGTGGGTTTCTGGCACTTGCAGCTCAAAGAACCTGAACTTATTCATGCAGCACCCTCCCTGCTCCGGAGTGACTGAGGGCCCTGTCTTCTCCTCCACCAGACCCATCTGGCTGAGGGCAAGGGCCACCTCTCCCCAGCACCACGGGCCCTCACGACATTTCTGCCAGATGGACCTGTACCAGATACTCCCAACAAGAACACAGCGCAGAAACATGGCACCCACTCGGTGCAGCCAGCAGTGTGAGCGCCCCCTCACCCCACGTGGGAGGACACAGCAGGGCTGACTCCATGCGGTTTCATGCCCCCCAGCTCTTCCACACTTGGGACTGAGGTGAACTCCCCAGGGAGAGGGACTCAGAGGCAGCACAGCTTGATAGAGCCACTCCCCTTCCTCCCAGACGCATCTTTCACGCTGGGAGGAGGGGAACATTCCAGTGCATCCACCCACCTCCTCCAGGCCTCTGCCCACATCTCTTCCCAGCTGTGGGCTCAGGGATGTGCAGGGATCTGTTCCTTTCTCACGCTAGGAACACAAGAAAATGCCCAGGTCTATCAGGGCCTTCTGAGCCCTAATCAGTGGTGGTCCTAAGGGGTGGCCTGAGGTAAGCCCCAAAGCCACTCCAAATGAACACATATTCTAAGTAAACAGCATCTTTCCCATTAAACCCAGCACCCCGCAGCTACTGCCCCTCCTAAATCGCTGCTGCTTGGCCCAGTTCCAATGCCAGAACAAGGCGAGATGAACAGCCCGACCTCACGTAAGCAACACAGCCCATTCAAGGGCAGGGAGCTGGCTCCCATGACCCCCAGAGCCCTGATCTCTGCCAGGTCTGGGAGACGGGGCTTTGGAGAAGGAAAGGGGCAGTTGGGGTCATGGTGTGTTGAGTAACAGCAGAGAATCCTAAAAGAACAGATGTGAAAGCAACTGCCCTGCCAACCAAAAGCCCTTATTTCCTTTGAAAAACTTGGCAGCTGGGCCGCGCCAGAGGCCGCCTGTCCTTCCCTGCACCCGGCCCAGTGTGACCCATGGACAGGCAGGGAGGAAGGCCACGTCCCTCCCACCAGATCCTCAAAGGGGGCTTCAGACAAACCACAAATTGAAAATAGCAGCTCCCAGAACCGCATGTGAAGTGTGACCCCTTTCTTTTTTAACGATTTCACTGGGATGCCTGTATTTTTTTGCATACAAGAAAATCGGGAAGAAAATGTCCCAAATCTTAGGAGTTATCACTAGGTGATAGAATCTGGCACAGTTTTCCTTTAATATTTATCTTTTTGTTCAGATCTGCTTTTCAGTTTTTCTCTAATGAAAATATACTACCCACATAATTAACAGAGGAGGAAAACCAGCTACGATCAAGAAAAAGCAAGAATAAGGAAAAGCAATGCCCTGAGACGGGTAGTTTTCCACCCAACACCAAACTAGGCACCACTTGTAACAGGGTGAAAATGGAAGGTTTTTACCATAATTAAAAATACTACCTTAAGGGCTGGGCGTGGTGGCTCATGCTTCTAATTCCAGCACTTTGGGAGACCAAGACAGGAAGATCAGGAGGATCGCTTGAGCCCAGCAGTTCAAGACCAGCCAATCCAACAGAGTGAAACCTCATCTCTACAAAAAAAATCTGCCTGAGCCGGTGGTGGGCGCCTGTGGTCCCAGCTACTTGGGAAGCTGAGGTGGGAGGATTGCTTGAGCCTGGAGGTCAAGGCTGCAGTGAGCTATGATTGAGCCACTGCACTCTAGCCTGGGCGACAGAGAGGGATCATGTCTCAAAAAAACAACAACAACAACAACAAAAAACACTACCTTAAAGTCATTGAATATCAATGACTGCCAGTATTACAAAAGGAAATTCACCAGACCACATGTGCCTCCCAGAAATTTCCAATAGCATCTCCAATGTGCTGTTGTGTAAAAAAAATCAAAACTGAATTAGATCAAGCCTCTGGATACAACTATGAGTTTATGGGACTCAGGGGACAAGAGGCATGCTACACATTATAGGAAGCTCTCCTACAGGTAAAGGGACCCAGCTTCAACAAAAACATTGCATGGAAGAAGAGAGAATGAATGAGTACCAGTCCTACAGATGAAAGACTGAAGAAACGTATCACAGTTTCGTCATGCGGACCTCATTCGGATCCTGATTATTATTGTAAAGAGACAGGATCTCTTTCTGTCACCCAGGGTGGAGTGCAGTGGCTCAGTCATAGCTCACCGCAGCCTCCAACTCCTGACCTCAAGTAATCCTCCCACCTCAGCCTCTCAAGTAGCTTGGAGGTTACATTACAAAGTGCGTGCCACCATGCCTGGCTCTGGATCCCGATTTTAAAAAGCTAATATTAATATATAGGCCTGGCATGGTGGCTCACGTCCCTAATCCCAGCACATTGGGAGGCCGAGGCAAGCATATCACTTAAGTCCAGAAGTTCGAGACCAGTCTGGGCAATGTGGTGAAATCCTGTCTCTACAAAAAATACAAAAAAATTAGCCTGGTATGGTGGTGCATGCCTGTGGTCCCAGCTATTCGGGAGGCTGAGGTGGGAGGATCACCTGAGCCTGGGAGGTGGAGGTTGCAGTGGACCGAGACTCATCACTGCACTCTAACCTGGGCAACAGACACCCTGTCTCAAAAAAAAAAAAAAAAAGATAAATCTAATATATAAAATATAAATATATATATATATATTTGACATTTACAAAACTATTGGAAGTTTGAACACCGAATTGATAGTTATGATCTTAAAGAATTATTGCTAATGTTTAGCAATATGTGTGGTAAAATAGAATGGTTTTTTAAATTTTATTGTCAATTGATCAGGTATAATTGTATATATTTATGGGATACAAAGTGACATTACATATATACAATGTAGAATGATGAAATGAAGTTAATTAACATATCACCTCAAGTATTTAGCACTGTTTGCGGTGAGGACATTTGAAACGACCCTCTTAGTAATTTTGAAATATACATTAACTGTAGTCACCATGCTGTGCAATAGGTCTCAAGAAACTTATTCCTCCTAACTGAAACTTTGTATCCTTTGACTGCCTCTCCCTATCTACATCCCTCTCCCCACCCCATCCCTGCCCCCGCTACCTACACACAGCCTCTGGTAACCACCCTTCCACTTGCTGCTTCTGAGTTCAATTGGATTTTTTTGTTGGTGGTGGTGTTTTGGATTTGGTTTGTTTTGTAGAGGTGGGGTGCTATGTTGCGCATGCTTGTTTTGAACAACTGGCCTCAAGCAGTTTTCTCACCTCAGCCTCCCAAAGCACTGAGATGACAAGCGTGAGCCACCGCACACAGCCTAGATTTCCTAGATTCCACGCATAAGTGAGATCGTGCAGTATTTGTCCTTCTGTGCCTGGCTTATTTACTTAGCGTAATGTCCGTTAGGTTCACCCATGTTGTTTCTTCTTTTTTAAGGCTAAATAATATCTCATTGTGTATGTATGTCTTCATCCATTAAGGGACACTTGTTTCTAGATCTTGGCTATTATGAATAATGCTGCAATAATTATGGGAGTGCAGATATCTCTTTGACACGCTACTTTCAAATCCTTTGGATATGTACCCACGAGTGGAAGGAAGGGAGGGCCCTACTGTTTTCCATAATGGCTGTGCTAATTTGTATTCCCACCAACAGTGCTCAAGGGTTTCCTTTTCTCCACATTTTCTCCAACACCTGTCTCTCATTCTTTTTTTTTTTGCTGTTTTTTTTTTGTTTGTTTGTTTTTGTTTTTTTTGAGAGAGGGTCTTGCCCAGCTGGAGTGCAGTGGTGTGATCATAGCTCACTGAAGCCTCTGAATTCTGGGCTCAAGTGATCCTCCCACCTCAGCCTCCTGACTAGCTAGAACTAACAGGTGCACACTGCCACACCTGGCTTGTTTTTTTTTTTTTTTTTGTACAGATGGGTTCTCCCTGTGTTGCCCAGGCTGGTCTCAAACTCCCAGGCTCAAGCAATCCTCCTGCCTTAGCCTCCCAAAGTGCTAGAATTACAGGCGTGAGCCACCACACCTGGCTTCTCTTTTTAATAATAGCCATTCTAACAGGTGTGAGGTGATACCTCACCATGGTTTTAATATGCATTTCCCTAATGATTAGTAATGTTGAACATTTTTTCATATACCTGTTGGTAATTTGTATGGGTTCTTTTGAAAAATGTCTATTCAGATCCTTTGCCCATTTTTTAATTGGGTTTGTTGTTGTTGTTGCTGTTATTGAGTTCCTTATCTATTTTGGATATTAACTTCTCATCAGATGTTTGGCTTGCAAATATTTTCTCCCAGTCTACAGGTTGTCTCTTCTGTTAAACTGTTTTCTTTGCCGTGCAGAAGCTTTTAAGTTTGACATCATCCTATTTGTCTATTGTTGCTTTTGTTGCATGAGATTTTGGGGTCAATAATAATAATTGCCCAGAACAGTATCACATAGCTTTTTCACTCTATTTTCTTCTAGTAGTTCTATAGTTTCAGGTCTTATGTTTAAGTCTTCAGTCCATTCTGAGTTGGTTTTTGCATGTAAGGATCTAATTTCATCCTCCTGCATGTGAATACCCAGTCTTCCCAATACCGTTTATTGAAGAGGCTATCCTTTTCCCATGGTGTGTCCTTGGCACGTTTGTCAAAAAAATCAGTGGAGTGGACAGGCATGGTGGCTCATGCCTGTAATCCCAGCACTTTGGGAGGCTGAGGTAGGCAGAGCCCTTGAGTTGAGCAGTTCAAGACTAGCCTGGGCAGCATGTTGAAACCCTATCTCTACAAAAAATACAAAAATTAGCCAAAGGTGGCATGTACCTGTGGTCCCAGTGACTCAGGAGGCTGAAGTAGGGGCGTGGCTTGAGCATGGGAAGCGGAGTTTGCAGCGAGCCAAGATCGCACCACTGTACTCCAGGCTGGGTGACAGAGTGAGACACTATCTGAACAACAAACAAACAAAAAAATTATTGGGCTGTAAATGCATTCATGGGTTCATTTCTGAGCTCTCTACCCAGTTCCATTGGTTGATATGTCTCTCTTTTTTTTTTCCCCCAGAAACAGGGTCTTATGGGCCAGGCATGGTAGCTCATGCCTGTAATCCCAGCACTTTGGATGGCCTTATCTGTATAAAAAATAATTTTTATATATATATATTTTTTTTTTAATTGGCTCACTCTGTCACCTAGGCTGGTGTACACTGGCACAATCATAGCTCACTGCAGCCTCAAGCTCCCAGGCTCACGCAATCCTCCCACCTTAGCCTCCCAAGTAGCTGGGACTACAGGCTCCTGCCACCACACTTGGCAAATTTTTAATTTTTTTTTTTTTTTGGTAGAGACAAGGTCTTGCTATGTTGCGCATGCTAGCTGCAAACGTCTGACCTCAAGCAATCCTCCCACCTCAGCCTCCCAAAATGCTAGGATTACAGGCATAAGCCACCATGCCTAGCCCAATATGTCTATTTTTATGCCAGCACAATGCTGTTTTAATTACTGTAGCTCTGTAATATATTTTGAAATTAGGTAGTGTGATGCCTTCAGCTTTGATTTTCTTGCTCAAGATCACTTTAGCTATTTGGGGTCTTTTGTGGTTTCACCTGAATTTTAGAATTGTTTTTTCTTTTGTTTTGGCAGGAAGTGGGGGCGGGGGACAGGGAGACATAGCTTTTGGTGTAAACCAAAGGTGTGTTCCCTGTTTTTTCTTTTTCTGTGAGAAGTCACTGGAATGTTGACAGAGGCTGCATTCAATAGCTTCAGGTAGTATGGACATTTGCACGATATTAATTCTTCCAATCCATGAACATGGATAACATCCCATCTATTTGTATCTTGTTCCATTTCTTGGTTCATTGTTTTATAGATTTCAGCATACAGCTCTTTCACCTTCTTGGCTGAATTTATTCCTAAGTATTTTTTCGTGTGGCTATTGTGAATGGGATTATCTTCTTGATTTCTTTTTCAGATAGTTAGCTAACATACAGAAAGAAATATGACTGATTTTTGTGTGTTGACTTTACAACTTCACTGTGTTAGTTTATTAATTTTAACAGTTCTTTGGTCATTGTGTGTTTTTTAAGCATCTTATCTTTTAGTAACATAGACTACCACTCTCACAGATGAAGTGACAGGGTGGCTGGAGGGGGTTGTGTGTGGGAGGAGAGGCAGCTCCCAGAGGCCACGGGCTGGAGCCTGCGGAAGCAGAGGCAGCAGTGCGTGGGGTGGTGTGCTGGTGCGCTGCCCTGTCTGCTGCTGTGTCTGTTGGCTTGTTCATAATGAAATGTCAAAACCTTGTCACTGAAAGCACCGTGGGATCTGCCATCTCCTCCGTGTCTCACACGGCAAAGGGGTCATTTTTAGCCCCTTCCTACAGATGAGGATCGTGTGGTCTTGAGAGGGAAGGTAACTCTCCTGAGGTCTCAGGGTCAGAAACACAGACCCAGCCTCAGCCCTGCTCCTAACTGGAGAGAGACAGAGACAGAGAGAGAGAGAGAGAGAGACAGACAGACAGACAGACACACAGAGAAAGGCAGTTAGAGACAGACAAGGACAAAGACAGAGACACATGCAAGCTCTTCCTGAGGTCCCCTCCTGCTGGAAGCAAAGGAGGCTCCAGGCTCTGGCCCCCTAGGCCCCACCAGCATGTAGCAGCAGACACCACCGCCTCCACCCCCACCTCAACCCACCTCACCACAGGAGCTTAAAGGCTTCCAGTGCCAGCCTGGGCGGTGTCAGAACACACTCCTGGCAAAGCCCTCCCCCAGGAGCCCCTCCCTGTCTCATCCTCTGACCACAAAAGAGTGGGCAGTGGAAAGCGCTCAGTGCCCGAGACCTCCACACTCCCAGGTGCGGTCCCACCACAAACCTGGGTCCAGCCTGAGGGCACCACAAAGGTAAGAAATGGACCCATTTTTGGCTGGGCGCGGTGGCTCACACCTATAATTCTAGCATTTTGGGAGGCCAAGGCAGGGGTGGATCACTTGAGGCCAGGAGTTTGAGACCAGCCTGGGCAACATGGTGAAACTATGTCTCTACTAAAAACACAAAAATTAGTCTGGCACGGTGGCACACATCTGTAATTCCCAGCTACTCAGGAGGCTGAGACAGGAGAATCACTTGAACCCAGGAAGCGGAGGCTGCAGTGAGCCGAGACTGTGCCACAGCACTCCAGCCTGGACGACAGAGCAAGACTCCATCTTGGGAAGGAAAAAGGAAAAAAGAAAAGGAAAGAAAAAGATATGGACTCGTTTTAATTTACCCTAAAGAAACAGTCCCACTATATGCAAGGACTTAGCTACAGGCTGTTTAGTGCAGCTCTCTAACTGCAAAAATGCTGGAAACAACCGAAATATCTGCAACGGGGACAGAAAATCACCCAGGGCACCTCCTGTGTCAAAGGCTGGGCTGCTGATGTCTGTAACACTTCAACCTCCCTGACCCCCAACTCCACACCCAAGGCCTGGGGCAGACAGAACTCCCCTTAGAGGACAATAGGGGAAGTTGTAAGGCTCACCTTTTTTTCTTGTAATATGTTGGGGGAAAAAAGTCTGGAAGAATATACACCAATATGCTAATGGGTTACTTCGAGGTCAGATTCTATTAATACGTTTTTTCCCCACCTTATTACTTATATTTTCTGATTTTTCTTTTTTTTTTTTTTTTTTTTTTGAGACGGAGTCTCGCTCTGTCGCCCAGGCTGGAGTGCAGTGGCCGGATCTCAGCTCACTGCAAGCTCCGCCTCCTGGGTTCACGCCATTCTCCCGCCTCAGCCTCCCGAGTAGCTGGGACCACAGGCGCCCGCCACCTCGCCCGGCTAATTTTTTGTATTTTTTAGTAGAGACGGGGTTTCACCGTGTTAGCCAGCATGGTCTCGATCTCCTGACCTCGTGATCCGCCCGTCTCGGCCTCCCAAAGTGCTGGGATTACAGGCTTGAGCCACCGCACCCGGCCTATTTTCTGATTTTTCATTACCTAAATGTGAATTGTTTCTGTACTTTAAAAAATGAAAACTATTTAAAAATAAGAAAAGAGCTTTTTCTTCCTCCTGGGAATGCAGCCCAGAGCCCAGGAGGCAGAAACTCTGGCTTCTAGTCCTAGCATTGCTATTGCTTGATCAGGGGACCTCTGAGGGTCACATCACCTCTCTGAGCCTCAGTTTCCCCATCTGTTGAACACCAAACTCACCAAGGTGAGCTCCTGCCATCTTCACTGAGCCTGTCCCCTCCACTGTGAGATGAGGACCTTAAGGCACAGCTATGAAGGCGCATAAACAATGCCTACCCAGGCACATAAACAATGCCTGCCCAGTGGCTGCCTCCACCCCACACCCTGGGGCATGCCTATTGCCAGCCTTTATTCAACCCATTCCTGCTAGCCCCGAAGCCAGGCTGGCGGGGGACCAGTGGCATTAGAAGTCACGCAGTGGAATGAAACCATCCTGTCAGCCATGTGTGCAGAGCTCAGCCCTGCTCAACACTGACATGTCCTGTTCCTGCCGCTTCCACCCACCCTCCAGGAAGGTGGTCTAGCCCCATCTCACAGAGGAAGAACCAAGGCTTGGCGCAGGGAAAGGACTGCCTGCCTACATACACCCAACGAGGACAAAAACAGCAGCTCGGGGGCTCCTCCTGCACCCTCCTCAAGGCGTGGTCAGCGAGCCACCCTACACCCCTTCTTCAGGGCCAGGCACACGGTTGAGGCTGCAGGAGGGATGGACAGAGGCCTGGGACTGTGACAGGAGAGCAGGCTGGAGTCCCAAAGCTTCAGGTCCTCTTCCTCCTCGCCTGAAGCCCCCGGCCATTGCCCACAAACACCAGGTGCTCAAATACTGGCTGAGTCAAGGCAGTGCAATGCTGTACCCTCTGCGTGGGGGAGCAGGTCGGGGAAGGGGAGAACCCAAGCTTTGTGGCCCAGCACCCTGCAATCACTTCCCAGGACAGTGAACTCAAGAGCCCCCGGAGGCCAGGCGGGGGCAATGACAGGCAAGGCTGGCCGGCTACGTGGGGACTGGGGCACACTGGAGGCCCGAGCCCTGGGTGAGGTGCCACCCTGCTGAGCTTCCACCCGTAGCTGCCACGCAGCAACATGGCCAGGGGTACAGGCCTAAGTTGGCAAAAGAAACTAGAAATCTGGGCTTTATGTAAAAATCTTGTGGTTTTCAAATGTTGATGATTAATTCAAAATAAACTTTAAGCACTTCTGCAGTCCTCCTCTCACGGCGCTGGACTCTGCAGTGTGGTCCTGAGCAAGCCACTTCACCTCTCTGGGCTTCAACTGTGTCATCTGTAAAGTGGAGAAACAAGGCCTGACCCCCAGGATCATGGCAACAGGAGATGGTACATACGTTGCCCATACTAAAGATAACAAAAAGTGACAGCAACAATAACAGCTAATGCTCACTGAGTGCCAGAGGCTGTTCTAAGTACCGTGAAGTAATGTCATTTCATCATACCACAATCTCATAAGACAGGCATTTTTTTCTTTTTCTTTTTCTTTTTTTAAATCAGGGTCTCGCTCTATCACCCAAACTAGAGTGCAGTAGAGTGATCACAGCTCATTGCAGCCTCGAATTCCTGGGCTCAAGTGATCCTCCTGCCTCAACCTCTGGAGTACCTGGGACCACAGGCGTGTGCCACCAGGCCTGGCCATTTTTTGTTTCTTTTTTTGAGAAGAAACAGAATCTTGCTATATTGCTCAAGCTAGTCTCAGACTCCTGGCCTAAAGCGTTCCTCCCACCTTGGCCTCCCAAAGTGCTGGGATTACAGGTGTAAGCCACCTCACCAGCAAGACAGGCATTTCTTAAAGCTGTATTTTAAATACTTTCAAAAAACTTTCAGAAAAGTGATAAGTACAAAGAATTCTATACTTTTTAATCCAGATTTGCCTATTTGAACCATTTTGCCGCCTCCTATTAGATATCTATACATTTGTTTCTCTTTAATATTTGAGAGTGGGAGGCCGGGCGCGGTGGCTCAAGCCTGTAATCCCAGCACTTTGGGAGGCCGAGGCGGGTGGATCACGAGGTCAGGAGATCGAGACCATCCTAGCTAACATGGTGAAACCCCGTCTCTACTAAAAATACAAAAAACTAGCCGGGCGAGGTGGCGGGCGCCTGTAGTCCCAGCTACTCGGAGGCTGAGGCGGGAGAATGGAGTGAACCCGGGAGGCGGAGCTTGCAGTGAGCCGAGATCCGGCCTCTGCACTCCAGCCTGGGTGACACAGCGAGATTCCGTCTCAAAAAAAAAAAAAAAAAAAAAAAAA